>NW_017175760.1:0-200 GCF_001652005.2 Ceratina calcarata | reverse complement strand
AACGCGATTCACGGGGAGCGGGGGGAACTATCGCAACTTTAAAAAAATTCCTATTACGGGTGTGCGGGGAAGAGTGAGATCATCGCGAACGTACGTGGGCCCTAACGCGGTGCATATGTGCGATGCGTCGGTAAAAGAGATCATAGCGAATGTCCGTGCGATTTAATGTGGAGGAAAAGGGATTGCGAACGTGTGCAAGG
>NW_017175759.1:0-200 GCF_001652005.2 Ceratina calcarata | reverse complement strand
GCCTTTGGGATCGGATGTAATATCGGACTACGTTCCGGTTGATATGGCAACTAACGGCCTTTTGTCAGCGATCTGGGATTACTCCGTCCATAGGTAGAACAGTTCATCAATTTCATTGCCCCTATTACATTTTCTCCTTTAATAGTTATCATAAAAAATACCAAAATAATCGAATTGATTTCATTAAGAGAAACAAACGA
>NW_017175758.1:0-200 GCF_001652005.2 Ceratina calcarata | reverse complement strand
TGATCACAATGCACCTCTGCTTTTTTAATCGTTTTCCTACACGTATTCCGTATTTTCTAAAACAGGTATTAACATGTGTGGGTAATACGTATAAATAATTGTATCACAATAATATCAAGAATAACTAAAATAACGAAACTAATGCCACTCTTCATTAAGTATTCGAAAACGCGGTTCGTGATATTAGGTAGATGCTAATT
>NW_017175757.1:0-200 GCF_001652005.2 Ceratina calcarata | reverse complement strand
CCTCATGGAGTCTTTGATCGTTATTTAGGTTTTTGTTTAAATGCTCGTTTAATTGTGTAGAATGTTTTTTCTTCGTGAATTTTCTCTCTTGTAGCATTTAATTTTTTCTTTAATCTTTTCTCTTTTTGTCACATATTGGAAGTATTTTTTCTAATTTCCGATTGCGTTCTTGTAGTTTATAACAAAATCTACAATTCCCA
>NW_017175756.1:0-200 GCF_001652005.2 Ceratina calcarata | reverse complement strand
TAAAATGCAACTGAGGTGCTACGGGCCACTATAGTGGCCTTCCATAAAATGCAACAGAGGTGCTACGGGCCACTATAGTGGCCTTCCATAAAATGCAACTGAGGGCCACTATAGTGGCTCGCCAAAAAATGCCACTGAGGTATTGCGGCCGGCTAAAAAAAAAGGGTTAAACTGGAGAACTGCGAATTTTTACTAACGGG
>NW_017175755.1:0-1048 GCF_001652005.2 Ceratina calcarata | reverse complement strand
AGGGAAGAGAGTGTCAACCACTTTCTTCAGTAACTCCGGGCACATATTTTCAGTTGCAACAGGGCCTCCATTGTCGCTTAGTTTTTTCGTCCACTTATAGGGCTTACCCCATGGATAGTCGTCTAGTGATTGGAGTGTCTTTTTCCAGGCTTGCAACTTGGCCGCGATTATCGACTTTTTGAGCTGCTGTTTTGTTTCCCTGTACTGCGTATGTTTTAGCAGCATGTCATCATTGTTCAGTTGCGCTCTTTTTCTGGCTTTTTGCCAGGCTCTTCTCTTTTTTTGACATTCGTGTCTTAGCATTGTTAAGTTCTCATTCCACCACTCGTTTGGAAGTTTCGCAGTGTATGCCTTCTTTCTTGGCATCGAAAGATTGCATGCTCTCGTTCACGTCTCTTCTAATTTCTTAATTTCTCTTTCCAGGTTCATGGAGTTGACCATTCAAGAGTTCCACGATTCTGCAATGAGAAGCGCTTTGCATATGTCTGGGTTGAGTTTCTTGATGTTCCATCTTGGGAAGTATCGTGTGTTAAGGTACCTTGTCCTTTCAGGAGTCGACTTCCCGCGGTGAAAGGTCATGGAGATGTAGACGTCATCAGAGAGTGTTTGGACTCCTTCTTGCACTCTCCAATTCCATATCATTTTCAGCGCTGTTTCGTTCGCCCATGTTAGGTCGACTATCGAGGAACCATTCGATCTTATGCAGGTCGGTGCATATCCTTTATTTACAAGGTATAGTCTGTTCATGATTGCCCAACTTTCCAGTGATTTCCCTTTTGCACTGTTATTCTTGCTTCCCCATTTCTTATTATGTGCGTTGAAATCTCCTCCGATGATTAATGGGACTTTTCCGATTTCATTCTTTATCGCTTTGCTAATTTCTTTAAGGAATTTCTCGAAGGCTGAGGGGGACTTACTCGGGGAAAAATAGCATCCACCTATTTTGAGTTGTTGATTGCCGACGAGAACGAAGCCATCAAAGGAGCTCTGTGTCTTGAAAGATGACGCTATCTCGTTGTTGTTGAGGAAGATAGCGGCCTTCCCGCTC
>NW_017175754.1:17119-17394 GCF_001652005.2 Ceratina calcarata | reverse complement strand
GATCTTAATTATAAATTGTATTTATTTAAAGAATATGAGCGTGCGAGCGCACAGTCCAGATCCCCAGGAGAGGAGAGGCGGAACTGCAAGCACTGCCAGTACTTCCGCAGCGACAACGATTACTTCTGAAGACGAGAAAAAGCGAAAACAATTCGATCCGGCGGAGATGTTTATAAAAGACTGGCGATCGTACAGATGCAAAACGTGGCACGTGGAACCAACCGTGAGGTAATTATAAAAACTGTTTAAAACTAATTTTCGAACCAATATAATAT
>NW_017175754.1:15123-16459 GCF_001652005.2 Ceratina calcarata | reverse complement strand
TCTCTTCACTGTCTGTCATGCCACAGCAAATGTTGTCTGCCATCGGTTCAGGAAATACAAACAACGTATCGTCATTAGATTCGTTAGGATCGAACTTGTCTTTAGTAGGAAATATGGAAACTATGCGAATCGACATAGTCGTCAGTGAATTTGGCAAAGTGACTGACAAGAGGAAAGGTATGTTAAAATAATCTAAACAATTAATTTATTAACATGAACATTGAAAATGTATTTACAAATGTTCGTTTAGGTAATAAGTATCAAACGAAGAAGGGAAATTCTAAATTTCATTTAGATATTCCGCCGGAAACGCCTGCGTTTCTATGCGAGAAGATCGGCATTGATATCGACGTTAAGAAAATGGCTGATATGACAGTAGACGATATGATACAAAAGCAAACGGTGCTGTACATATCCCGGGGCCAATTGAAGAAGCACACTAGTACATCCGTGAACTTTAGTTTGAACATACGGTACATTAGCCAGCAAGTAAACATGCCTCTTCTCCGATTGTTACATCAGATAAGTAATATGTATCAAAACGTTAAGGAGACGCAAATGGAGCTGAAAGAACAGCAACCGGAACGAAAACGAAACAATCATTTGATCGTAAACGATCCTGTAGCGAAGAACGGCTCGTCATCAAGTAAATATTTAATTAAAATTAGCTGTGCACGTCGTTTGCTGCTTGAATACAATTTATTTTTGCTTTCTCGCCTAGCGTCAGATTTACAAGAGCAACTTTTAATAGAAGGCAAGAAGATGGACGTGCCGCTGCTGCGCAACAGTTTCGAGCCAAACCTCGCAAAAACCGCACCAGCCGCTGGTGCCACTGTCCGTTCCCGGCCGCAGAGCTTCGCTCAAAAACTCCGCAGTACTGGAAAGAGCGTCAAAGGGTACATCAATCTCAGCGAGGGTGTGATAACTCCGAATTTCGGTGCCAGTCCAAACGGATCTGGATTGGATAAATTCTGCATACTTCCTGATAAAATAAAAGACGCGACTCATTTAACTCCCCGCTGCTGGAAGACGATTTATTATTTATTGGATTTGTATGCTACTCGACCGGAAACGAAGACTATCACTCATCGTTTTTCGATACCAGCTGATGCCTCGGAGCATTACAAAAGCGGACGGAAATACGAATTGCTGAACGAAACGAAGGACGCGGATATTGAAAAAGGAATGAATGCTGAAAATAGTTCAACTCCTGTGCCTCTTCCTCGGGAATTAAGTAAATATTCAATTCTTTTTTGCTGTCGTTAACCATTATTCAAGTTATTGTAATAATAAAACATCGTTTTAGGTATTGTGACTGGAGAAAGGACGAGATTAG
>NW_017175754.1:8875-14080 GCF_001652005.2 Ceratina calcarata | reverse complement strand
ATACGACTGTTAAAAGAATATTGTTTACGTTAATCATTCGTATTAAGGTAATTATAAGATTTATTATAATTTTTAAGATTAAACATTTATAAGGTTTGTTTAACAGAGGATTCAATTGACGGCGACGACTCCAACGAACTCTGCGGTGCGTTTAGAAACAGGAGCAGTGGAATTACAATTGTCGAACAGAGTGCAAAACGTCTCCGGTGCCACTCAACCGAATCCGTACATGAAACTATTCGGAAAAGCTCAACTTGATATTAATCTGAGCCTCGGGCAGTTATTAAAAAACGTGTTATTCGACGAAGCAGAGCCAGAGTTTCAACAGTTTGCGTTTTTTAATACAAGAGTTGGTCTACGAAATGCTTTCCAAGAAGAAATGGCACAGGGCGAGGATAAGGAAGTAGTGCTGATCACTTTGAAACGTCCATTAATATACGTTCAACCGATGGCGATCGACAAAGCTATACTCGTCTGGTTGAATTATAAAAACGCTTACGAATATTGGAACGAGAAAAGAGCGAATTTAAATAAGGAGGTGTTAACAGCTACTCAACAGGTGTTCGAGAAGGTGCCGTTCGGTCAGATAACCAGTCAATTAAGCGCCCCTCATTTAGGTACGTTGTTCTTGCAACTGACTGTGGACGACATGGGCATTTGCGTGCCACTGAATCCCCTGCCGCTCACTTGGGGCAGAGGGTTGTACGACGGAGAGCTGAGAGGTGCTGTCGTAGTAACGTTAGAGAACACGAGCATATCAGCGTGCAGCAGTGGTAGTTTAGTCAGTAAAGCAAGGTACACTTAATCTAATTAATATCTAAATTCTCATTCATTCTAATAATAATATATAATAATAATATTTTATTTATACGCAGATTTATGGGACTGTGTTTGAGATTTGCCGACGATTTTGAAACCTCCTTGGACGATTGGAAGCCAGACGTGACTGATAGTAGTATAATGAATTTGTGTATGGTATCAGAAGGCACTTATGAAGTTTGTAGTAGAACGATTGCACAAAAGCCAGATAAATCAGGTAATTTTCAATTTTTTAATCATTTTTGAGAGGCAGATGATTAATAATAAATTTACAGATAATGCTAAATGGATACTGAATGTACAATGGAAAATGGAGGGCGTCGATATTCATTTAGACGTGAACGTCGGCCAACAGTTGTCAGCGCTTGGACACACGTTGACGATGTTAACCGGCTCTGAGGAAGACGATATTAACGTTCCGGCGGATTATGATAGCGACGATGCAGATCAGCCAGATAATAGTACTAGCCAGGTTAAGAAAAAAGTATGGTATAACTATTTATTTATTTTATCCTATAGTTTCTCCGCCCTCCGGTTGGGTAATGTATTTAAACGATTAGAAGTCGGTTTTCGATTATTAGAGGATGTAGAATTTTCATTTTGAGACGTAGTAATAATTCTTTTATTAAAGTATTAGAGTCTCAATCGTTCGCTAATCGAGTTTTAATTGCTTGTAGGAGAGTATATTGATGAAGAAATCGAAGAACTGGACGGACAGTCTACCAGCGTTCGTGTTTGATCCTTCGCTCGATGCAAAGAAGCGGTCGAAATTGATTGAGAAAGAGATGAACGAGCAAGCGAAGATTATAAACGATTTAAGATCTTTAGGAGCTTCGCATGGAACCATCGAACAAGAAATGAAACGTCTACACGAACTGGAAGCTATGGTTTTCAAAGGTTTCAGAAGGTACGATTATTATTATTATTAATCCCATGCAATTTGGTGTTATTATTTTGTATAATTTATGCAGGAACATGATCCAAAAGTTAAGGAGACAGTCGGTGAAGGCATCAGGAATAAAAGGTAAATTAGGGCTCGGTGGAAAAGCAAATACGTATCGATCACGTTCATTTATAGTACCCTCGCCAACGCTTGAGAATCAGCTTAAAAGTCCCGAAGACATGAATATGGATGTCAATTCAGCGAATTCTGCCAGTTACGAAAGTAGTCCCAGAAGCGGTCCCAGCCGGTATTAAAAAGTTTCATTAATAATTACAATTTTTATATAAAATCTTATTAATTAAAAATTATTATATTAATTCACAGATCTGCTTCCCTTCGCGTGAGAGGACTTGGAGGACCTCGAGTCACTTTCAGCGACACACACACAATGGGCAGGTACGTTCCCATCAATAATTTAAATCAATATCAATTTCCTATTATTAACAATATTATTATTATTTAGACAATCGTCGTTACCGAGCGCTGGCTCTGAATTAAGTTTGCCTGAAGGAGATCTGGAATGGCCCGAGAGTATAGAAATCGATGGAGAACGAGTGGAATTAAGAAAGAAGAGCAGAGATATTAGTTACACGTCGAGTTATGACAGTATGGAAGGAAAGTACGTATAAAAATAAAATATGAATTCAATTTCTGTTCGATTTTATATAAAATCATAGGCTAAATTATTGTACTTCTAAATTTTCCTAGTGCCCCGTTGCTCGATTCGTTTGGAAAAGAACAATCCTCGTCGACTTCATCTCCGTACATAACACCTCAGAAAGCTCAGGAGCCTAACATAGACTTCGAACTCGACGTGAAGGTTTTCATCAACAGTGGCAAATGTGTTCTCCATACGAAAGATCCAGGGAGAGAAGACGAGATTAAAATGTAAGTGTTGCAATATTTTCTAATGTAATTATACTAAATAATCATTGTTACAGTATGAGCAGAATGAAGAAAGAACGATCGTGTTCAGGAGGGACGTTCGAATTCCAACCGAGCAGTCCTAGCAGTAGTCGAAAGCATTTAAGTAGTAAAGAAAAATCGTCGACTACGAGTACATCTCGACTGCGATATCTCCAACACACGAACGTACCTCTGGTAGATTTAACGATTTTTCATATTCCTGGATTAGACGTGAAGGTAAATAAATAAATAAATAATTTACTATAAATCCTATAATAAATTATTAAATAATAATTTATGTAGGTACATTACGAGTCTAGAACGCTGCCTGAGGAATCAGTGTCTCCTCGTATATCTTCAGACAACAGCCTGCTTAATCCCTCGTCTGTAACTGCGCTTAAGAAATCCAGCACTAAGAAGGCCAGCTTGTTTGCTTGGATGACTCTGCAAAGTATACCGGAAGAAACTATAATAAGCCCGCATATTTTAGAGTTTTTGGAGCAGACGTTAGAACCGATACCGAGCAAGACTAACTTCCATAGCACTGCGCAAACGAATGCTGTGTTCCCTTTGGAGAACATGGAGAGCACTTCTTGGGCCGCCACCGCAGCCAGCAGTAATTACGTTTACGCAAGCTTCCCAGTGGATGTGATAGTATATTTTCATATGCAACCTTCTACGTTTAGGTAATCTTTTATTATTATTATTATTATTGAGGTAAAGGAAGTAGTACTGGAACAAAACGAATTTTTCAGTCAACAGTTTAAAAGTAGCAAACGTGTGTTCAGTTCTTTGCAACCGAAACACCAGCGAACGACTAACAGCTTTAGAAAAAGAACGCAAAGGAAGAAAACTACTACTACTACTACAAATGAGGGTCCGTGGAATACGAATCAGGCTCAAGTATCTGACGCTCGTCATCACAGACACTGGCAAGGAGTCTTGGCGCAAGTGGCTGGCCTCCAGTTGGGTAGTTTAAGTTTTTCCCTACCTTCAACTGGCACTGTACTTGGAGGAACGATGGAATTACATGGTTGCAATATCAGCCTCGCCTGTTTCCATGGGATTAATTTCAAGAGTAAAAGTTGGGCGATATTCTCGTTGAAGGAACCATGCATTAGTTTTACTACTGAAGCTCAAGAAATTCCAAGCGTCGAGTCTCCGAATACTCGCGACGTCCACGTTGTACAAACTCTGACTATTAGTTTAGGTCAACAACAGGAACAGCATGCGAGGCATCATTCTATGGCCACTGTCTGCAAACTCAGTCGCAGTGTTTTATTCCCACCGCAGTTTAAATCCTTGCAAGAATGGTTCCATTATGCATTCGCAAGCAGCGATATTGATGCTGTTGATCGGTTTCCCTGTGTTGAGAGGGAACGGACAGACAGCACGTCGGATACAGCGAATGTGACTCGCGGTAGAACCACCTCGACTAATACTGGGAAACTACAAGAACATTCACATGCGAGGGAAGTCATATTTGCTCTACCTTCACTGCAGTTGCATCTGAAAACCGAACACCTACAAACTGCAAAAACTCCGGTTGTTATTGGTACGTAAAATTAATCAAATTGCAAAGTTTTGTTGGACTTCTTCAATGTTTTATTATTTCTCTTTTTATATTTGTAAATTATTATGAATCTCTTTAAGTTCTGTCAATTCTTCTATAATTGTTTGTTGTCAACTCTTTTTAGGAGCTCCTAAACATGTTGTATATAGTAAGTATGTGAGAGAATTATTGTTTAGTTTATTTCAAATCTGGTAAGAAGCGTTTAAGGAGCAACGTAACATGGATGACCAAAGATTTTCGCTCTGACGGTAGACTATCAATCGGGAGTACAGGACACAAGAATTTATTCATCGGAATTGGATTAGGAGGCTCCAGTCTAGACGCCAAGGGCGGTATCGTGGGTGGAATCATCGAGCTCAGCGAAATCGACACGTACATACACATTCGTGAAGAGCCAGGAACAGAACCTGATCACACTGTAGGTTTAAAATTATTCGCACTGGAGTTGCGACTGGATTACATGGGAACAAGCGTGCTGATGTCTCGAGTATCTTCACTGGACGTTACATTAAGAGACGAATGGAAGATCAGTCGTAATAATAGTGGAGACGCTTTTATGCCAACTAGGAGACCTGCAGTAATTTTCATGCACGGTGACTTAGGCTGGGATCAATTACAGATCATGATCAGTAAATCAACCACTGCAGATTTGTTAAAGATGTACTATAAACTTGACGAATTTTTCAGTCAACAGTTTAAAAGTAGCAAACGTGTGTTCAGTTCTTTGCAACCGAAACACCAGCGAACGACTAACAGCTTTAGAAAAAGAACGCAAAGGAAGAAAACTACTACTACTACTACAAATGAAGGTCCGTGGAATACAAATCAAGCTCAAGTATCTGACGCTCGTCATCACAGACACTGGCAAGGAGTCTTGGCGCAAGTGGCTGGCCTCCAGTTGGGTAGTTTAAGTTTTTCCCTACCTTCAACTGGCACTGTACTTGGAGGAACGATGGAACTGCAC
>NW_017175754.1:7590-8852 GCF_001652005.2 Ceratina calcarata | reverse complement strand
TGTTTAAAACGAATTTTCGTACCAATATAATATATATTATAATAATAATAGTAATAAGTTCATGTACTATGCTTAAATTTCGTAGTAAAAAAACATTTTTTGTTTGTGTAATTTGTATGAAAGGTTGCTTTCGTGGGCTGGTAAAAGCATCGAGCCTTACGGGATAGATTACATCCTGCAGAAGCTAGGATTCTCCCACGCCCGTACAACGATACCAAAATGGATTCAAAGAGGATTCATGGACCCCCTCGACAAGCTATTAGCCATCCTTATGTTAAGAATGGTGTCTGCGGTCCGTGAAGAATCGTCGGACGAGCAGAAAGAACATAAGCGTGACAAGTAATAATAATAATAAATAATAATAGGACGACCACGATGAAAGTAGCTGTTCAATTGGAGGAATGAAAAATCGTACAATAATAATCGTTGAAGATAATAATAATAATGCCCGAGGATGAGAAGTATCAGAGTAAATATCGTCGTTTGTTTAGCTGTAGAGAGAATCGACCGGGACTGAGATATTTACGTTTGTAAGAATTTTGTTCATAATTCAAGCAATTGTACATTAAAGTAGAGACGATAGTCTATAATCATCGATATTCCGTTCGGACGTGTTAGATAATTGCACAGGACGCCCAAGAAAAAAGCACATCGACAAGCCTTACAATTATGCACTGTACGTATCTCCAAACGGCGTCCAACGACGACGACGACGCTTCGTTATATATTTTCGTAAGGTGCGAATGGATTTTTGTTCGGCGAGACAAAAAACGAAACCGTTCACAATCGTCTTAGTATAAATACGACGTCTTTAGCTTAACGAGTTTTCAGCTTTAGAATTTTATAAATCACGTTCACGTGCGTACACTGTGTATATGTAGCTGTTAGTATTCTAGGAGAAGAAAAATCACACGCCTAGGGAAAGAAATATCGAGGAACTGTGCATCGAAAAAGCCCTCCTCGCTTGGAGCTTCGCAGCTTTCTTTTTGTACCATAAACGACGCTCGCTTAATAGACCAGGAATTACTGTCTATCAAACGAGTTCTATAATTAATTGTTAGACTGCGGATTTGATGCATTTGTCAATTTGGTGAACGCGACGCAAATTATATAAAAGAAATCATTTGCATTTCTTTTTTAATTGTATTAATTATGCATAGAAATCCGCTGTCTATTGATTGTCTTTCTACAAACTGCTCACGCGATTACGCTTACATTTTTTAAGATCAGTTGTTCCTCTCCTGTTGTTTTCGTTTCTTACT
>NW_017175754.1:0-5874 GCF_001652005.2 Ceratina calcarata | reverse complement strand
AAATTCGCTCGGAATAAAAGCAGCCGAGGCAACAGTTAATCGTTCAGTAGACATCGAACGTTCTTTCCATTTAATTAGATTAGAGAATTGTGTCTATAGACGTTGATAATGTCTGAAAATTAGAGGAATTATAATAATGATGTGCCTGAGACACACGTTTTTAAACAATCTCTTCCTACCATTACGTATTCTCGGCTTCGCCTGTTCTCGTTTTTCATTTAATTTTACTGAATTGTCAACTGTTGTTCTACTTTCTTTGTACATTTGTTATCTACATTCGAACGAATCAATAAAAAACATTTCAAGAAACTTTCCATCCATTTTATTTAAAAAAAGTGTGCATTAAATTTAGGTAATGTAGGTTACATGTGGCGCTATCTAATCTGCGGCTATAATTACTTGGAAGGAAGCCTGTTTTATCAGCCATGGCTTAGTATGGCAGTGCCACCTGTCAGCCACGGCTGAAAACAGATTTCCTTCTAAACGATACACGTTGCGCCATCTAGCGTTCACGACTGCGAACCCGCTTGGTTCTGGTTCTAGTAATGGCTTGTGAACGCTAGATGGCGCGACGTGTAACATTTAGAAGAAATACGTGGTGCCGCCTAGCGTTCACGACCGCGAACCCGCTTGGTTCTAATAATGGTTTAGAAGGTAACAAATAAGGTAACAATAATTACGTAATAAAATAGCGTGTTTATTGAAAAAAGTAGTTACAAAACATTGTCGACGTCCTCTTACAAAGTGAACAGACCCACGCGCAATGCATATTAAACGTTTTACATGATTTATTTATTACCGAACTTATTGTTAGATTCACCTACGATGTTTATTAATATTTGCTTAGAGTTATTCAAAGAGTCTTAGTCGAAAAATACTGTCGAATACTCGGATCGTTCTTAAATAAATAAATTTAGACTTTGAATAAATGGAAGCAAATAAAAGTTATTGCTATGTCGTACGCTATCTGAAATATCGTTTAGCTTTAAGTATTCGTTAAAATATCGATTTACTCTTTCCTACGATCGATGGATGGAGGAATTTAGGAACAGTTATCATCGAATGTTATCAAAAAATCTCGCTTAGTCGAAATACATTAAAAAATTGGCCCGCGCTATACAGGGTGTCCCAGAAAAAGTGTCAAAACGCTAAGTAAGACATGGTTTTTTAATTATTAACGAAAAACACTGACCAATGAGAGTTCGTGTAGGGCTCGCACTGACCAATGCCCGAGCGTCACAATCCGCCATTCCCGTGGCTGTACTCTCATTAGTCAGCGTTTTTCGTCAATAATTCAAAAACCATAACTCACTTTGCGTTGTACCAAAGGAAATTGTTGTTCAGAATCACTTCTATTCTGCGACATCCTGCACGTATCTTAGATATGAAAAATAGTTGAATGAATGTCGATAATTACTGTGGCACTACGTGTCTCGCGTTTGCGTCGTTATGAGTAAAAAGTTAATACCGACGTGTGATTTCCTCGGACGAGTAAAAATGGTGGCATATCCCTCGTTAAAGTCTCTAGCCACGCCATATAAAGAGGAGCCGAGACGGCACCCTTTCGAGGCATTGGCAACGTCCTAAAAAAAATATCATCGACAAAATCAATCATGCAATTTTATATAATAGTTAATCTTTCAGTCACTTACATCACTACTAAGTTGGCGTCCATGGAATTTTCGAACAGGAGCTCCCTTAAACGCAAATGTCTGTTAGTCTTCTCGCTCATAGCAATCAATTCCGAATCCTTGATAACATCTAAAAATCAATCAATCAATTACTATCATTAAATTACTAGAAAAATTTGATAAATTTTTAAAAATACCATCTGTCTGTTTCGAATTTTCTGTCACCCTGAAATTTTCGATCAACGAATCAAAGAAATTTCTCGACGACGTTTGCGCAGGTTTAGAAATGTCAGGAATGACCTTCAGGGCTGAGTAATCTATCCGAAATTTCGACAAAAGGCTAGCCATGCTGAAATAAAAAGAAGAAATAATGTTTTTTGTACGAATTATGGCATTTATAAAATAAGATCTTACTTTCTCTGTTCATATTCGAGCTCTGAATGCTTATTCGCAAGAGCGAACACTCTTAGTCTATTATTAGCCCAATTTCGCCTGGTGCTGATGATGTACGGTAGAAGAAGAGTCAAGCCACCATCATCGTACAACCACCAGACGTCGATCGTACCCTTCTTCTGCTTACGTTGGAACTTGGTCACAGCGTTAAGTATGTCTTTCGCTACTGGTATAAAAGCCTGCCTGGTTTCACGTTGCTCTTCAGGGATGGGATTCGGGTAATCATTAATCGCCTTAGACCTCCTCGGCGCTGGACTTCCGGGGATAGAAATGTCCGACGTGCTACTAGCTATAAAAATGTTATTTGTTAACCATATCGAATTTTCTCTAGAAGATGTTTCACATACCTTGACTGAGCTGAGAGAAGCTTTGAGTCTGCGGAATCTGCGCGTTCTTCTTCTGCTCCTCAGCATCTCCAGCCACTGTGCCACTGTCTAAACCTTCGCTCACCCGAAGAAGCGCCACTGCAATATGCATGTCCAGAGCTTTGTGCATCACGTTGAAGTACATATTCAAGTTGTCCTGAGAACAAGTCGCCCAATCTTGCTTATAACCCATCAATAAGATGTTCGGTCTCATTTTGCCCAAACCGGCAGCTTGCAATAAGGAGGTGGTCCCATCTTGGAAGTTGGCGCCATCGACCAGCGAGTAAAACCCCTTCAATTTATTCGCCCTGAGCCAGGAAATACAATTTGCGATCAAAGCGTTCCTCGTTTTATACGATATCGAGGTCTCGATGATGTGACCGCAGATGAAGAGGCTGTTATTCTTGGCAATGTGATGCGCAAAGTCGACGAGCGCCGGCCTGGCGGTCGGATTCCCAGTGAGCACCAACAATTGAGGCCTGTAATTCTTCACGTGTTCCTCGACCCTGTCCAATTGCTGGACAGCGTTCAACGCGTTGTTGTACGTCTGTGCCTGGGTGGTGGATCCCCAGTTCACGTCTGGTTTTCTATACGAGACTACTAAGTAGAGCGCTAGAACTACGAATAGCGTGATCAACGCTGTCCACCATGAGATCAAGAACATCACAGAAACGCAAAGAACAGAGCCGGCTAGACTGAGCCACATGTTATAATACTTGAACGTGGGTCTCCAACCGATGGGCCTCGCGAGCGAGGCATGAAACGTGCTGAAGTTAATCAGGGTGTACGCAGCCAGGAAGAAATTTGAGATCAACGGAGCTATGGCGTTCAGTTCCCCTATAGAAAACCCAACGAATATTCATATAAAATTCATTATCAATCATCAGATTGTAACACTTACCGATTAAAATGAACCCAACTGCGATCACAAACGTCAAGAAATATCCACGTATGGGTTCCTTATCCTTCTCCCCGCTGAACCACTCTATCCCAGGGTACAATTTGTCCAGGCAAAGTGCCTGGAACACCTTTGGGGCAGAGACTAACGACGCCAAAGCGCTGGACAAAGTAGCTGCGAAGCACCCGGCGTAGATCAATGGCCCAAAAGCAGACACCAACTCGATCACCTAAAAATCAGTCATCAAATGAAATGTTATATCGTTTTTATAATTCGTCAGAGTGAATACCTGGAAGCTGTTATGGCTGCCGTATTGGCAATTCCCTGTGCAATTAAATTTCGTGCCGTATCTCGACCATGCGATTTGATTTTGAGTAGCAATCGGAATCTCGGTCGTTTCATTGGAAGCGTTGAAGCTCGACAAACCAGCGTACGAGCTGTTAAAAACAGTCCACAGATCGTTCACGTCACCAGACGCGTCTCGCATCACCGATGCCCCAACCATAAGCGCCATTAGAAGATAAGAAATCGTCGTTAGAAAAATGGCCAACAATGTCCCCTTAGGAATAGCCGTTTGCGGATCCTGTTAAAAATTTTAATTCACTCTTTACAATTATTTGTGATCGTTATAATAATAATTTATAAATAGTTTCAAGTGAATTAAACAATTGAACGAGAGTAGTAAGCCGAATTCCTTATTGGCCGAAGGACTAAATCACCTTCAAGTCGCCGGATATATTCGCACCTGCCAGGATGCCCGTGGCTGCTGGGAAAAAAATGGCCAACACTGAAAAGAAATTGTGTTCCACCCCCTCGCTGTATCTGTAATCCGGTGAAAAGTTCTCCTCCAGCAAATTAGCTGCAAACACAAAACAGACAATCCCATAGTTATTTGTTTTTTAAAATCAGTGTATTTGTGCAGTTTTCTCAATAAATACCATTATATCCTATGAATCCTTTAGCCCTTTCCTCGTCGTCCTTAGGTCCAATGAAAGTGCCGATGACAAAATCAGCAATGGCCAATAGTAAAATGACTAACAAACCAATTTGCGCTTTCGCTTCCCATTCCAATCCGATCATAACGATCAGCAATAACAAAACTATTGTGATGCAGCCTGTAAATACAAAGCAACGATGAAGAATTGCTTGAAGGAAGCAGTAAAACGTTTTATATTCGTGTTCCCGAAAGTTTAGGACCGGGCACAGTTCAGTTTTTGATCATTCTGTGCATCTCAATGCTTTACTGTGCAGAAGGAGTTCACTGCGATCCCCACCATTTTTCAAACTGCACGAAACGGTCCTAGACTCTCGGGAATACGTGTATAGTTTTTAATCGACCTATGATTCTAATGTCCGTGTTATCGCAGTCGACGATGCAAATCCCATTAGCTTTCAAACAATCGACCATGCTTTCACAGAATCCAACGACATACATAGAACAGGCTACAGCGTTTGCTAAGGAGAATATTAATCCTATAGATCCTCCGAACTCCGGACCCAGCGATCTGGAAATCATGTAATACGTCCCACCTGTGGAAAATTCGTTTCATTAATTAATCATTAAATTATTATAATCGTGATTTAATAATTGAGTTCTAAGTGAGGCCATTTATGGTTCTAAGAAAGATTGCAGACTTTTTAATTGGCATATTAACAATAATCAGCAATTGTCTCTTCATGTTACACGTGTTTATAAAATTAAAAAAACTTCAATTGATTGTGTAATGAATCGTGCAATTATGTTCGATTCTCTGTTAACGTTTAATCGACTGACGTTGTTGGTAATGAGTTTCTCAACTGGAATGACCAGTCTTTAACGTTATCTAATGATTATAGCTATAGACTCTTAGCAAATTTACATATGTAAAGTGGATTCAGAGATGTGGATTTGAAAGTGATATAAGAAACCCAGATGAGAATTTTTCTTGGGATCAAGACAGGTCTTAGAAAATGTCAAGAACTGTTATAATTATTTTTCTTGCTTTTTATATACAGGTTTTAATTACCTCCTTTGATCAGGCCATTTGTGCTGATTGCTGACATGGACAACGACGTGATTGTTGTTACAGTCGTCGTGGTTAATATTAACAAAATTGCTTCTCCTGTAAAATAGTTCATAATTACTTCCTTAGTGGATTCTTCCACGTTCAGAACTTGTGATGTCAATTTAGAAAATGAATCTAGAATCTCATTTTTGATTTTGCGTTCTTGTTTTATATTTTTATATTCAAGATTTTATTATTGTTACCTATGCCTGCTTGTGCGACGACCCAGGAGAGCCGTAGGAAAAGCATTACCCCCCAAATATTGAGAAGACATCTTAAAAGAACTCCTTGAATCCATCCGAACTTAAACCCGGAAGTCGACGGTTTCATGTGCGCCAGAGGCAGAGTGTGGGACCCTGAACTCTACGACAGAAGAGAAAATCCAATTATTTAATAAGATAATTGAGTATAGAGTCTTTCTGTATCTGGTAACTAGAGTTACGACTTCTGTTCGAAATACTTTTGACGAGGAAAAAGTTTTT
>NW_017175753.1:69306-69467 GCF_001652005.2 Ceratina calcarata | reverse complement strand
AATTATACAATTTACGTAGTTTAATCGTGGTCTAAGTACCGTGAACAATGGCGGTAAAGTCGTGCGTCGCAGAAACCGTGTTCTGCACGTGGCCATTACAGGAATTCAAACCCTGAATTCTTGTACGCGTGATCTCTGCACCAAGTCGTGATCTACCCGTG
>NW_017175753.1:63866-68082 GCF_001652005.2 Ceratina calcarata | reverse complement strand
AGTAGATAGGGACATGTCTCTGTTGCTATAAGGCCCTCTGTAGGCAAGCAAAACGATACCGGAGCTATGTAGCTCATAATCGTTGGCTAGGTGTTATAGCTTTGGATTTTACATGCGGTGCGCCTCCACATGGCCCCCATGGGCGTGGGATTGGGTTACGCCCAATCAGCGCGTCCCTAGAAGGCCGTACGAGACGACTGACTAGATGGGACTCCCAGAGCGGAACCGGCACTTGTGGGACCATGATCCAGGCTTCTGGTGGAGCCGAGTGACCTTTCCAAACACTCTACCAGCTCTGACAGGCTGGTGCCCGAGCTGTAATTAACGCAGCTCACCCGCCGCAGGTCGAAACCCGCTGGCCAGCATACGGCCAACCACTGCCACCACGATGGTCCTTCCCGCGGCCGGACCGGAGAGCGCCCACAGACGCCCCCCGCGGGCAGTCCGGCCCCCGTGGTACCAGTCAAAACATCACTGGTCGGATGTTCGAGGACGCTGCCTCTCCCATGTATGGTGCCCCACAACACTCGGCACTGGTTAGCCAGCGCATCGGGTACCCCGGGGTCGCTAAGCCCGTGCGGTCAGGGGGTTTTCAGGCCCCCCGCCGCCCCTGGGGGGAGTAGATAGGGACATGTCTCTGTTGCTATAAGGCCCTCTGTAGGCAAGCAAAACGATACCGGAGCTATGTAGCTCATAATCGTTGGCTAGGTGTTATAGCTTTGGATTTTACATGCGGTGCGCCTCCACATGGCCCCCATGGGCGTGGGATTGGGTTACGCCCAATCAGCGCGTCCCTAGAAGGCCGTACGAGACGACTGACTAGATGGGACTCCCAGAGCGGAACCGGCACTTGTGGGACCATGATCCAGGCTTCTGGTGGAGCCGAGTGACCTTTCCAAACACTCTACCAGCTCTGACAGGCTGGTGCCCGAGCTGTAATTAACGCAGCTCACCCGCCGCAGGTCGAAACCCGCTGGCCAGCATACGGCCAACCACTGCCACCACGATGGTCCTTCCCGCGGCCGGACCGGAGAGCGCCCACAGACGCCCCCCGCGGGCAGTCCGGCCCCCGTGGTACCAGTCAAAACATCACTGGTCGGATGTTCGAGGACGCTGCCTCTCCCATGTATGGTGCCCCACAACACTCGGCACTGGTTAGCCAGCGCATCGGGTACCCCGGGGTCGCTAAGCCCGTGCGGTCAGGGGGTTTTCAGGCCCCCCGCCGCCCCTGGGGGGCCGTTAGCAGGACAGCGGTCACGAAAGAACCCCCAGTGCGGAGGTCCAGTCAATTGGCGAACGTTGAAGTTCGTCGGCCTTCAACGCATTTTTCGAACCGCCGCATCAAGCAAGCCCCACAGCGAACGGAACGCCGGGTTGGCCCTCTCGGGCCGTCATCCCTCGTTTTGTGCTGACAATCTTTCGATTTTTATGTACAAAAGTCAGACTGGAATACTTACGTGTTCTTTTTCAGATACCGTTTCAGATTCGTCAATGATCAGACTTCAATTTCAGCAGCTGCATCGTTTAGGAATACTTACCGGGAGGCAGGATTCGTGTACCGTGTCCCAAAAGGATTCCTTTAATTCTATTTGAGGGCGCGTTAGTCACAGATCAGTTATTGAGAGTGTGTGTACACCGTTTCCAGTCCCGGAATATTGGATATTTAGTCATTAGAAATTCAAATCTTACATCTAAGTATCGACTCCTATCCATACTTCTGTCCTATGTAAGGAATAAGCTGTCATTCAATATTTGCTCTGACGCACAACATGTAAGGTTTCTCGAAAATTGTTCTAGTGCTTAAGGTCGTCCTTATCTCCCGAGTAAGAGACATAGTTTTATCTTAACGCTCCCTTTGAAATATAACAGCATGTCGTCAGCGATCATCTGAGAGATTGTCAAGATGGTTTGAACTATTTCAGTATTCCTTGATTTTAAAGTGATAGATATTATCTCTAATAACGAGGCATTATACTATTCCCTATTATGTTTAAAGGTCATCTTATCTTTCTGTACGGCATAAAACCTCGTTAGGTGGGGTATCAGGAAATAGAGTAAAGCAACTTAGACAACTTCAACAATCACACCAATAGCGAATTTATTATCAAAAACCGTGCGGTTTACTGCGTTCGAGAGTGATTCTTACATAATTCAGCCTTTGGAACCTTTTTATCTTCCTCACAAATACGTCGTACGGCTAACATATCATCCTCTTCTCATAAACTCGTATCAGAATCAAAGTTCTATGTTATCAACTTGCATTGTAGAGACTTACAGCGACTCCAACCGTCGGACATAATATTAACATCTTCTAGATACAGCCTAGACGGCGTCTTTCACACTTCTGATCTACGGGTTTGCTTCAGTTGTCAGAGAGCCATGTTCCAGCTTATCATTATTAAACGGTATCTTCCATAGCCTATAAACATCGGAACAATGCAGAAACAATGATTATTAGTTTCTTTGGTCTGTTATTTGAAACAACATCTTTCTCTGTTTTACATTTTCCTTACCAACAATCTGGTTATGCGCATAGCATTGGTCAATCTCAAATTCTCCGCCAGCAACGTGGTCCTGTTCGCTAAGATCACCAGATCGCACTCTGATTCTTCTGGATGACTGTTCAATGGACGAAAGAATCCTTGACAGATATCGAGAGCTCCCCTTTCGGCCGCTACGACCTCTAAAGAGAAAAACTGCAAGCCACAGAGACTCAATCTACTTGTTCTCCGAGTCCTATTATTTATTAATCGATTATTCTTCGCCCACTTGGTAAATGCCCACCTCGATCCTTTCAAGCTTCACTGCACGATTATATTGCCTTCTCCGAATAATCCATGTCCTCTGTAACGATTTTGCCGTCAGTCAGTCACTTCTAGTTTAGCGTGCACATTCTCGCAATCTTTTTGTTCGCACACGATGACCTACCTTGTCAAAACCATCGTCTAGCTCTCGATCTATATTTTCCAGTTCTACATCGCCCCAGGACCGGCAGTTCTGAAGAGCAGGATAAGCATTCTCTATGACGTCGACGCTTTATCACGTACTTATCTCAGTCAAGAGCAGCGCGCTCATATTTTTTCCCTCGAGGCTCGCTTCCCCTCTTTTTCGCCCGTATTTCGATCCCCACTACTATTCTCCTCACGCGTGCACATGCGCGTTCGCGAAGCTCTCCGCAGCGCTATGGTCCCCACCATGGTCGCGTCGCCCCCACTTTTCGGCCGAGGGAAAAAATATGAGCGCGCTGGTCAAGAGTCTCTTGAAGATTATGAATCGACGTTCCGTGTTTTGCACGTTGCTTGCTGCCATCTTCTCTCGACTTCCCTGTTGAATCAGATTAGTTCCCGGGAGATCGATGGATGGCGCCGCGTCAGCCAGCACTCAGGTAGCGGGAACCCTTATTAAAAATTCAAACCAAGTGCCTTCGTGTTTCCTTGGTCTCTCATTTCCTGGAACTCCTAGTTAGGTAAGATAAAGAGGGGTTACTGGATTTGTCGATGATTACAAACAGATTCGTGTGGAAGTCTGGAACACCATTTTCCAGCAGGTCAGAAATTTATGCAGAGTGAACTGTCCAGTTATCCTCTGGGTAAAGAGAACCCCGAGCCATTGACAGATTCATAAAGTACTTGAATAGACATTGACTTTTTAACAACAACATGAAAATGGAACCCACCTGTCGCCTTTGTCTCTCGAATGCCCTCCTTTGTGGTGTTCTCTTCTTCCCATCTGTTTGCTAGAGAGCAAAGCGTTCATTGGCGTCGAGTCTTCAGTGGGCAGCGAGACCAGCAACGCCGATTCTGATAAGCCATTATCTGCTTCGTTGTTAACACCAGATCCAGTAGTCGAGTCACGTTCCAGTGCTGTCTTATTCTTGGACTTCTCTCGCCCCTGATAAAAGCCGTGCTCCTGTCGATCAGTCGCCTTGAATGGAGTGGATGAACACTCTTTAGGTATATCCTCCGTGTGTGCAACCACGTCTTCCGAGACTTCTACTTCAAGTCCCGCAAATCTCTCCAGATCCGCAGATAGGATAAACGCGTCACCGTTATCGTCAATGGAGTCACTCGCACTTGGTTGTGATAGTATGTGATTGTTGAATCGTTCAGTCCAGCGATAGCCCCGTCGGAGTTCGACGAATCAATCACTTCACTGCTTGATACTGTTACAAAATCTTCTTCTGATATATCAATCACCTCCGGCTCCCGCACTGGCC
>NW_017175753.1:57886-62806 GCF_001652005.2 Ceratina calcarata | reverse complement strand
AAATAATACAGACCCCCTGAGACTGTCACCCCTGAAGGCTCACTGAGACTCACCCCTTGGTTGAAAAGGAAATTACAAAAGGTGCAATGGGAACGAAGACGATAGGAATGAAATCAAAGACGTTATAAGTGTATTTGCGTTTGTTAAACTTTCAAAGTGTTCCTTATAAATCAGGTAAACAATAAAGAAAAAAGACTACGAATTTTCGATTACGTTTTGTCTTCTAACGATAAACTTAAGAATCAAAACATTAAATAAAAATAAATGACTTTGAAATAAAGAATACAAAAAAAACGTTAAGACGCAGGCATAGGTGGTATAGGGTGACGTGGTGTATGATAATGAGATCATTTAAACGTCCTCCATATTAAATAAGCATCAGAACTCAAGAACTATCAGGTTTTACGGTTGTGTTCGCGTATAAGTTCAAATTCTTGGTTCAAACGTGAACGTCTTCGAGTCATGATTTAAACAAGGTCGAAACTATTAAGACTTTCCGCATTTCGAGTCGCTCTCATAGCTAATTACCCTGTGCTTATCTATTAAAGGATCTCTTTTCTTGGGAGGATACGAATATGCACGGTCAATAGTGAAGAGATCTTTGACCTTGCCCGATTACCCTCGTGTACATTATTACCATTTAAATGTATAGGAAAGAGCACGTAACGCGAGGTTTGAGGCTACGCAAGAACATGTAGTAAAATAAACTGGAAAAAGGAAACAGGATAAACACAATAGAATGATTCTCAATGACAAAATCATGCCAACACCTCCCAGATTGCTTATACTGTAGAGACGTTGGGCTTCTAGGCTAGTGGATCGCGTGGGTAATTTTACATGTTGATCCGCGACTGTGGTTCAAATTTTAACTACTTTAAGCCGAATTTGAATCACTACTATTAATGACAAGATCTGTACTTCTATGCTCCTTATTTCTAGTCGTCACCTCGTGCTTATTATTGAAAGAGGGTCATTTTTTCCCCCTAACAAGTATCGCGTGTGGTTAATAATAGAACCATTCGACTTCTCATTACTCTCAAACGTGTCTTCTTACGATTGAACAAGACTTTGAAACCAAAAACAGAAAAATGAAATATATGGTTTGCGAGAAAAGCAACGAGTGGTCTGTACCGCAAACTATGGTAATGCAAAGCGGAGTGTAGTAGAGATATCTTTCGACAACGAGATCGTTTCAACTTAATCTAGGATATGTTTTTACCAGGAAACCACCGGATCCTTGACTGACAAGTCTAGTGAACGAGTCCATAGATTGATTTGATTCGAATCAACTATTCAGGCACCGAAATCTCCCAGTAACAGGTGGATCGTAACCAACCACATCAAGGCTCGTACGGCCTGGTTCTCTGTTATAAATCGTCGTCTCGTGCCGATCATTGAACAAGACGGTTCCTTTACTTAGTAATAAAATAACTGTAAACAACGGTCTAATTAAATCTAAGTCATATAGATAAGTTGATATTGCGAAGAGTGAGGCCTTGTGGTCGTCGACCATATCCATCGCGAGTGACCTTGTTCGAAGACGACGAGGCATGATTCCATCAGCTCACGTCGCAGCTTCGCATCGCAGCGTTCCAGAATCGTTCCCGTGCAGGCCATCGACCGACAGGGCCTTCGTGTTTCCTTGGTCTCTCATTTCCTGGAACTCCTAGTTAGGTAAGATAAAGAGGGGTTACTGGATTTGTCGATGATTACCAACAGATTCGTGTGGAAGTCTGGAACACCTTTTTCCAGCAGGTCAGAAATTTATGCAGAGTGAACTGTCCAGTTATCCTCTGGGTAAAGAGAATCCCGAGCCATTGACAGATTTATAAAGTACTCGAATAGACATTGACTTTTTAACAACAACATGAAAATGGAACCCACCTGTCGCCTTTGTCTCTCGAATGCCCTCCTTTGTGGTGTTCTCTTCTTCCCATCTGTTTGCTAGAGAGCAAAGCGTTCATTGGCGTCGAGTCTTCAGTGGGCAGCGAGACCAGCAACGCCGATTCTGACAAGCCATTATCTGCTTCGTTGTTAACACCAGATCCAGTCGTCGAGTCACGTTCCAGTGCTGTCTTATTCTTGGACTTCTCTCGCCCCTGATAAAAGCCGTGCTCCTGTCGATCAGTCGCCTTGAATGGAGTAGATGAACACTCTTTAGGTATATCCTCCGTGTGTGCAACCACGTCTTCCGAGACTTCTACTTCAAGTCCCGCAAATCTCTCCAGATCCGCAGATAGGATAAACGCGTCACTGTTATCGTCAATGGAGTCACTCGCACTTGGTTGTGATAGTACCTCCTCGATCGTTGTTGAATCGTTCAGTCCAGCGATAGCCCCGTCGGAGTTCGACGAATCAATCACTTCACTGCTTGATACTGTTACAAAATCTTCTTCTGATATATCAATCACCTCCGGCTCCCGCACTGGCCGCACATACTTTACTGGCGTAATTGTTAAAATATTGAATTTGTGTATGCCCGCTTGATCGAGGGACAAACGGTTCCGTTTTCTTCGCAACTGTCCCACCGATCTTCCCTCCATTTCGATTGTTATAATCCTCCCAGAGCGAGTAGGTTTTTCACGTACCACCCTCCATAGTGATACATCCAGTTCACCATTGAATCTTTTAAAATTCTGAATTATATTGTTTGCGTCAAAGCGCGAGTGGGTACCTCTACCCTCGACCAGAAAACGATTGTCCAGGGTTTCTTTTTCGTCGATTCTCAGGGTGCAACCACTTGTTAATTTAATAAATTTTATAGCTACCTTTAACCAGCGGACTGTGACATCATTTTCACAGGATAGAAAAATCCCTCCATTCTTTCTAAAAAAGGCGAGAAAGCCTGGCTGAACGAATCTCAAGTCTCTTTTACGGCGCGCCTCTGTGTAACGCACTACGCAATTGTTTAGCGCGTCGCCGAACTCTTCAGCTTCCGCGAGTGTAAAAACTCTGTCGGGAAAACGTGTCGGCACAACTGCCACTTGACAGGAGGGTTCGGAGATCTCCCTTAAGAACGGTCTGTTCATGATGGAAGAGAGATTTTTAGAAGAATGAAGAGAAAGAAAAAAGAAAGGACTCAAAGCACTCGACACACGAAACTCTTGTACCGGACAGAAACGGGCGACTGTATTTTCGCGCTTGTTTAAAAAAGTAACAAGTTCATTTTTAAACCGTCTCTCTGATTTAATTTTAATATCGTCCGGAATAATAATATTCTAGGATAAGCATTCTCTATGACGTCGACGCTTTATCACGTACTTATCTCAGTCAAGTGTCTCTTAAAGATTATGAATCGACGTTCCGTGTATTGCACGTTGCTTGCCGTCATCTTCTCTCGACTTCCCTGTTCAATCAGATTAGTTCCCGGGAGATCGATGGATGGCGCCGCGTCAGCCAGCACTCAGGTAGCGGGAACTCTTATTAGAAATTCAAACCAAGTGCGTTATTTTCGAGTCTGGTAATCTTACGCGATTGTTTCTTTCCCATCAAGTTGCGATAAGCCGTGGGCACCCCTTTCTCACGATCACGAATCGCTTTTTAACCCACCGTACTGCTCTCTCTTTTTTCTCTTTGACTCGCCTGTAAGACTGGCGCCTCAACCGTTACGACGAGTTAACAGGTTGATACCAAAGTTTTTGCTGACGATTTTAGTCTTATTCAATTTTTAAATAAATAATACAGACCCCCTGAGACTGTCACCCCTGAAGGCTCACTGAGACTCACCCCTTGGTTGAAAAGGAAATTACAAAAGGTGCAATGGGAACGAAGACGATAGGAATGAAATCAAAGACGTTATAAGTGTATTTGCGTTTGTTAAACTTTCAAAGTGTTCCTTATAAATCAGGTAAACAATAAAGAAAAAAGACTACGAATTTTCGATTACGTTTTGTCTTCTAACGATAAACTTAAGAATCAAAACATTAAATAAAAATAAATGACTTTGAAATAAAGAATACAAAAAAAACGTTAAGACGCAGGCATAGGTGGTATAGGGTGACGTGGTGTATGATAATGAGATCATTTAAACGTCCTCCATATTAAATAAGCATCAGAACTCAAGAACTATCAGGTTTTACGGTTGTGTTCGCGTATAAGTTCAAATTCTTGGTTCAAACGTGAACGTCTTCGAGTCATGATTTAAACAAGGTCGAAACTATTAAGACTTTCCGCATTTCGAGTCGCTCTCATAGCTAATTACCCTGTGCTTATCTATTAAAGGATCTCTTTTCTTGGGAGGATACGAATATGCACGGTCAATAGTGAAGAGATCTTTGACCTTGCCCGATTACCCTCGTGTACATTATTACCATTTAAATGTATAGGAAAGAGCACGTAACGCGAGGTTTGAGGCTACGCAAGAACATGTAGTAAAATAAACTGGAAAAAGGAAACAGGATAAACACAATAGAATGATTCTCAATGACAAAATCATGCCAACACCTCCCAGATTGCTTATACTGTAGAGACGTTGGGCTTCTAGGCTAGTGGATCGCGTGGGTAATTTTACATGTTGATCCGCGACTGTGGTTCAAATTTTAACTACTTTAAGCCGAATTTGAATCACTACTATTAATGACAAGATCTGTACTTCTATGCTCCTTATTTCTAGTCGTCACCTCGTGCTTATTATTGAAAGAGGGTCATTTTTTCCCCCTAACAAGTATCGCGTGTGGTTAATAATAGAACCATTCGACTTCTCATTACTCTCAAACGTGTCTTCTTACGATTGAACAAGACTTTGAAACCAAAAACAGAAAAATGAAATATATGGTTTGCGAGAAAAGCAACGAGTGGTCTGTACCGCAAACTATGGTAATGCAAAGCGGAGTGTAGTAGAGATATCTTTCGACAACGAGATCGTTTCAACTTAATCTAGGATATGTTTTTACCAGGAAACCACCGGATCCTTGACTGACA
>NW_017175753.1:43062-56557 GCF_001652005.2 Ceratina calcarata | reverse complement strand
CTATTAATTCCCGGCTACCCCGGACGAATAGAGGTCCTCCAGGGAAGACAGATTATTTAAATAAACCAGGTTTCATTTTTTGGTTAATCGCTGATTCTACTAATTCTTTCAAACACCCGTTCTCCCGGCCGAACCCCGTTGGGGCCGCCTATCCCTAACAGCGCTCCTTTCCCAGCTCTTTTATGACCTCATGAACGCAGACCACTCCCATCTCTCCTCTCTCCTATCCTCTTCGCCAGTGGGAGGTTCCAACTGCGTTCTCATTGGACTCCTAGGTTCCCTCTCCAACATACTCTCTTGACTCTGTTCATTCTCTCCCTGTTCTTGAATTTTCCGTACAACAATTAACTAGTGTCGGTAACGCTAAAACTTGATTAAATAAAGCTCTGTGACTCAACCGACCTTTGATTTCATTTACTCAGCCTTGTTCCTCTCTACTCGTCAATCCTCCTCCGAGAAAGTTCAGTATCGATCATTTTGTTTGATTTTTGATCTATCAGCACAGAATTAACAAGGGCGTTGGTGCAGAAATATCAGATAAAAGTCTCGTACCCCTTCTCTAAAGTCGTGCAGTCTTTTTCGTTATTAATCCGGTTCTTTACCTGCGATGCTCGTCGTTGAGATGGAGACAATTCCCCTGAAAGTAACGGTCCTTAGCGTGATACAACCAGTGAGCACATTGTATTCAGACATATTGTGCAATAAGGCGCAATGGTGCTCGCCCCGCATACAATGTGTTAAAATGTCTCTTCTCCGATTATTTCTATGCATTCCTGTCGCGCGACAACTGTGACGCAGCTGAGATCTATAGCCTTACATTGTCAGAGCTCGGAGGTACCCGAGCGTCCTGACAAGCATTTCTTTTCTACCAGCCAGCTCTCGCCGTACTACCACATGCAACAAGGTGGTAAGATAAGAGGCTGCAGAAAATTAAATTGTTCTTCCTACAAATGTTGCTAACGAAAACGACCCTGTCCTACGTTTATTAAATTCCCAAGTATCACATTTGACTTGGTTGACACTTGTCCACGGTTCTCAAAGGATTATTCATTATTAGGTCGCATAGAACACTCTTTTATTCCAGAATTCAAGACTCCTTTCATTCTTCCGCTTTATGATCCAACGGTCTTAAATCCAGTGTATTCAATTGGGTAACTATCATAACATCAAAGTTTCCACGCTTATAATTTCCGATCTTCCCGTGTATAAATTAAAAGGAAGGTCGCTCAGACCAAATTACGAATCGTCTCCGTTTCCTATTAAATAGCTATGCTTTCGTTTATGATTTGCCGCACCCGGTTTCCTACATTCGTGCTTGATTACATTCGTATGTCTAAGTGTCAAGCTAATAAAGTAAGTTAGGTAAACATTTCTTTTCCCCCTACGCCTACCTATCATCAATCGCTACGCCAATGTCCCTTGACGCCTCACCCTTCAATCCTTTGTACTGACTAAGCCCTGCCAATATACCGGGTCAGACAAATAAATTCGTTTCTTAACTCTTAGTATCTTTAAAAAAAAAAAAAACATCCTTTCGAACATTTGCTATTGTTAACAGTAGAAAGAGGATCCAGCACTTTCATTGTCTAAGGGCCTGACATTAGTTCAATTTTTTCCCGTTTATCGTTTGTATTACCGATCAAATATTCGTCACCCATCAGTAGGCGACCAGATTACGACTAGGCCAGTAACCTCTCAAATCTAACATCCATTCGACTGATCGTCAAATGCACCCGTATCGCGAAATTCATTGATCCTTTTATTATTATAGTTCCCTATTACACTTTCGACCATCCCGTCGGGATCGATCTATTCAATCCGTGTCTACTGGTGAACTCAGAAGCTCTTATGTTATCAGTTCGATTTGTCGTTCTTTATCAACCTTCAATTGAATAGTTTCCTTTTTCCTTTAGTCATTCTATGTCTCGTTAGTTTTATCATCCTAACAAAAATCGCGAAAAAGAAGGCCTTCTTGATTTAACCGATCTCCGGGTCAGAATGAACAGCTAGCCGGTGTAACGTCTTTCTCTCTACCTCTTACAATCCGTCCTATCCTTCCCTGCCTGATCATCTTCCATTTTCTGATCGAATATTCCAAACAGATTCAATCAGTAATAATAACGTCTTTAATAGAGGTTGTGCCACTTGATCGTGTTAATTTCCAATCACGTGTAGACGGTAATTTATCTTGTATTACTTCTTAAACCGTCAGGCCAGCGTAAAGTTTTTTCTTATACGAATGTACGGAACTTCCACTCAGTTTCGTGTAAAGATAACCGTTATGCATAATTAGCTTCCAATCACTTACCTTTATAGCGGAGCTGTCAAAAATTCGTCTCTGCCGTCGATAGTACTCCGTCTCGTCATCTCGTCCAGCGCTTCTTTTGTTTGATACTGATCCTTCGCTCCAATATCGTCGTGTCAGCCAGCAATTCTCGACGAATCATTATCCGAGGTCCAAATTATTTCTTTCCCAGACTTCAACCCAAGCCATCGTCTTTGGTGTTGTCTACTCAGAATGATAAATGTGTTACCAATTACTGCTTTTTCCAATATGATCCAGTCTCTTGATCAAATAGTTATCTCCAGTTACTTCTTTCTTTCTTTTTATTGTCGTTCACTGCTATTTAAGGTTAGTAGTCGTCGGCATTGTGAGACCCACTGTCATCGTCGAAGATTACAAGTCCGTGGCTGGCATATCGGTGAAGTTCTTATCCTTATCATTCGATTACCATTCGGCTCTTCTGAAGCCAAACAAATAATTCTAAAATATATTATTATTCGTCAAACCACTCACAGGAATCAGTAGATCTTTACCTATAGCGTCAGGATAGCTTCAATTTCCTCTGTCACGTTTAACAGATAAGCCAAGACTTCTCGTGCTCTATACCTGTTCTTTTTCTATCTCCTTTGTGGGTAGCAGTTTTTCGATCATTCCGCGTGTTGAGAATTCTCAAGTTTCTGGGAAGATACTATTTCCAGTACAAATCATTGGCTAGAGTAATTAAGACTACACGGCTCCGTATCATCTGACTTCTATACTAAAGAACTTTTGTCTCACCTGGATGCTGGCATGTTGTCCTCTTAATTTGCACGCATCCAGAACTGTCCAGATTTGAATACCTTTCCTTGTCGCAGTTCCCATCAGCTTGTCGAAATTCGCTGCCCCTTAGGTTTCCCGGGGATCAGTCGCACGGTCGGGAATTTGTTCGAATGACTGGTTACTATAAGCTATTGGAACAATTCCTATCCTTCCCGGTTCCTCCTGTGGCCAAACGTCCAGATCCAGGTCTTCCCAAGTGAAGCGTATAATTCTTCAATAGCTCTGTTCCCAATCCAGGGACTCATTTGACGATCTTGACCATATCGACGAGTTTAACGATGATAACGATCCGACGGATAACGTGCTCAGTGAACCTACATTAGCCGTAGTATAGCCCGAATCATTGTCATTGTAGATCGGCTCCTTCGTACTTGCAAATGATCCGTTCCTTGATTCTCCTCGTTCGCGTCGTTTTCCTCCGTTTCTCACTTTATTGTGCGTTATCCAAAAGTTCTTCATAATTCTCCACTCAAGTACACGCCGGAGTTTACCGAAGAACATGATTTATGTCTGGTTTATCACACGTGGCACCATCCCGGCGTTCTAAAGATCGATAATTTCAATTGGTATTACGCCAACGTCGTGCAGACCCCTCCTATCCTTTGTACGCGCACCAATCGGCTCACTCGATCGTATCACATCGAGCTAGTTTTCTCTCTATTATTTCCGTCCTTTTCCATCCAATATCCCTTGCTTTAAGCCTGAATCCTCCACGGTGAAGAGATTTATTGGCAAACCCTCTTATGTTTTGTTAAAGTTGAGCAGTGTCGCACAAAATATAACTCTGGGTCCTACATTGATTATCAGTGGCAATTTTTAATCTGCCTGAAGATTCTCCGGTAATTCCTCGATAGTCTCGGCCAACAGTGACCCACTTAACAGTATTAATTCTTATTCTCCGTCTTCCGTCTACGACGATGCCCCTTGTCCCACTACGGTTCATTCCTCTGCCCGAACTTTTTGTTTTTTTTCTTTGTTCAACAAAAACCGTGTATTTACATACTGTCTACCTAGGAATAACCGCTAGGCAGCATACATTAACATATTTCTTTCCAAGCTGAAGTTGTGGACCCTCTACCATTTCTTTCTAATAATTCACTTGCCTTTCCATCAATTTTCATATTTTAAAGCGCCGACCGGATTGAGTTTGAAAAGTATCTCGGGTGACCATCTTGTTCCTCTTCCCTACCATAGTCATAGGCGGAGCGTATACACACCTATACAGCTCGAATAGCGTATCTATGCGTCTATCCTCTGTCTTCCCAGCAGGTGACCAAGTACCGTCCTCTCTCTCTTCCTTTGTCAACCATACTAAAAGGCCCTCTGTGTCTTCCTGTGTTTCTAGTCAGGAAGATTGGCCTTATATTCAATCAGAGTAGATCATAGTGGCAATGAGGATTTTCCTTCCTTTAAAGTCATTACCTGTTAACGCAATAATACCTTTTTCCATTCAACCTCCTCTTTCCTCTTTAAACCTTCCTTCAGTGTTTGGCCTTGGTCCTAAGTCTTCTCTCTTTTCCTACAAGTTATTTCTCCTTCTTCGAGCAGAATATAACTATCTTCCCACTCCTCGTTTCCTCGTGCTGCTTTCAGGTTTTTACAAAAAGGGAACGGCATATAGTCGGATTTTGTTCGTTCCGTGAGATAAATAAATAAAATTAAAATCCTTCGCGCTACCTCTCGATTCAGAGTGAGTCAGACTCGTCCATATCAATCTTATTCAATTAAATTAGAGGTTACCGCTGCTTAGTCCTTTCCTACTTGAATAGTTGTAACTCTCAAGCCTTGTGACCTGTTATATCAAGATGTTAACGATCAACGTTCCCCTACAAATTCCATATTCAGACAGTCCTTTTGATAACAAGTACTAGTGACTATCTAATATACTTAGACATTCTACTTCCCAGTCGGCCAACTGTCTCTAATGATAAAGATTCCTCTTTTTTATTTAAAACTCGCGCGTCCCGGGATGGGGGCGCTGACTAACTTCTCAGCACTTCACACTCTTCCAGGTCTCACCTGTCATAATCTTTCGGCACGGCATAACCTACAACATCACGCAATCGTGATCAGAGAGTCGGGGCATTAGCTTATGGGCAGAGCGATTCGCTTAATTATTATTTCTATAAAAGAAGGACCTCGTAATGTATTCAGTGAGATCATTCTGACTTTGAATATTTCTTTTCGGATAAAGATGTCTATTTATATTTCATGAAAGGAGACAGCTAACCTTTGTTCGAAAAGAATTTGTTGCAACTCAACCGTGTCCTATAGGCAGGATAACAATTCACAGTTGATTTACCGCCTTTACAAAGACTACCGGTTCTTATTGATCAGGGAACATATACTGTCATACAATTAAAATCTGTGGTTTTTCACTAAGGTAAGCTTACCTATCCGAATGTTCGTTTATTAGTTTGTTCCTTCCCGCTTCTCATTTATATTTCTTCCCACAATGTCCGTTTTGATTCATGACTACCAGACTATTGAGATTCCTTAATCATCCTTTTTAAGAATACATCTTTATTGTATAGTTTACCTTCGGCTCATCAAGATAAACTTTCTTGTCATACTTATTGCCTGGTTGATTAACCATCTTCCATCTTTCCTCACTCTTTTATCTGTGACTCTTATCACTGTTACTGTTGAGGTAAGGCAGCCTCATCCGCCACCCCATTCTTCGTCCAATTGACAGTTCACTGCCATCCATTTCTTCCTTCCTTCCCCCATGGATGGCTATCTTGTCTTTCTTCCCAGTAGAGAACGCTATCTGCACTAATGAAGGCATTTCACCATGCAACAATTCATCTAAGACGACACACCAGCTGTTTTGTCCCATTGGTCTATTTCCTTGAAAAATCTAACTAACTTCTCATAGGGCAACAGGCTGACTTCCTGAGCATTAAGATCTGTTCGTTCAAACACTTCACGCCTTTTGCTTGCACATTTATCGCATTCAATCAGTAAGTGTTTCACCGTCTGCATTTCACCGGTACCACAAGGACAGCTTCCACTCTCCCGTACTCCCATTCTGAACAGATGATAGTTCAGTGGAGCATGTCCCGTTAAGACGTATGTCAGTATCCTTGCATCTGCTCTGTTCATCTTCAATATCGTCTTGGCTCTTCCCACATCTATATCACCTATCATTTCCCTTCCTTGTCTACATGTTGTCGTTCCTGACCATCGTTCCTTTAATCGGGAGAGCGAAAATCTTTTCAATTCTGATTTGAAACTCGCATACGAAACGGGTAGCCAAGGCTCCACCCCTGGTCTTCCTTCTTCAACTACCGCTTTCGCCAGCCTGTCTGCTTCCTCGTTGCCCAAGACACCCCGATGACCCGGACACCAGCATAATATTACCTTCTTATTTCTCAGGGCCAATTCATTTAAACGATCGGAACATTCCACCGCAACCGCCGATTTAAAGCTCGACCCTTCCATGGTCTTGACCGTTGATTCACTGTCTGTAAAAATGACTATACTATCGTTCCTAACGTTTTTATTGATCAGGTCTTCAACACATCTAAGGATAGCTACCATCTCAGCTTGGTAGACAGTGGCAAACTTTCCAAGGTATTCCGATTTACCGTTAATCAACCGTCCTGACACCCACGCACTGCCTGTGTCACCTCTTTCATTCTTGCTTCCGTCCGTAAACCAGACGTTCCATCCTCTAAATCTTTCTAGCTCTCCACCTTTCCATTCCTCTCTATCAGGGATAGTCGTGCGATACCTGTGTCCAAAGCGGAAAGTTAATACCGTTTTATCAGTCGGAGCTTCCAAGGTCAATACTAAGTCTTTCTCCGTTTCAGGTATCAACTTGTCTAACACTGATGAGTGTCCTCTACTCGTTGGTTGCAATTTGTCCCAGTCTTTAAGGAGTTTCGCCGTCCTAATGGCCACTTCTTCTATTTTGAAGGACAGCGTCGGAGTCGCTAGCATCGCTTCCATCGCTTTGGTCGGCGAACTTCTGAACGCTCCGAGTATTCTTTTTAAGCCTGCATGTTGTAAACTCTCGAGCCGAGCTTGAGTTCTATAATTTTGAATACCTTCCCACCAGATTAGCGATCCAAACGTCAGTCTCGGCAGAATGATCGAATTGTAGATCCAGTGGGTCGCAGCCGGAGTGAGGCCCCATGTACTGCCTACCATCCTACTGATGGTCGCGAAATTCCTACGCGCCCTGTCCATCGTTTTCTCTATCTGTACCTTCCAGGACAGCCAACTCGTAAAGGTAACACCTAGGTAGCTGACCGACTCCGATTTTTCTAGTTGCACTTCATTAAGAGTGATACCCCGAACATTTAGCTTCTTCTTACGCGTGACCACTAGCAGTTTTGTTTTTGTAGGATTCACCGACAGATCCGCCTCCGAGCACCAATCTTCCAGGATTCTCAGGGCCGAGTTCATCTCTCTTTTCGCCACGTTTCCATTCTCGTGTGATACAAGGACAGCGATATCATCCGCATATCCCCAAACTTGGAAACCTCTCGATCTCTATCTTTCCAGTAATGAATCAACAGCCACCACAGCATGGGCGATAAGATGCCTCCCTGCGGGCATCCTCTATTAGCCAGTCCTTCGACTTTAGTTTCTCCGAACTCCGTCGTGATAGTTCTATCAGACAATACCTTGTTTATCCATCTTATCACTGTGGCATTGACATTGTGATCCAGAAGTTCCTTCACAATAACTTCTTTTGACGTTTGATTAAACGCTCCCTCTATATCCATGAAACAGGCTACTGCATACTTCCTATTCCAAATAGTCTCCTCAAAACACCTCGTAATCTCGTGCAGCGCTGCCTCTACAGAGTATCCAACCCGAAAAGCATACTGTCTAGAGGACAGCGGATGTTCCATCAGTACCTCATCCTTGATATATCTGTCGATTTGCTTCTCCATGGTCTTCAAGAGGAACGACGTTAGACTGATAGGTCTGAACGCTTTAGGTGTAGCGTAGTCTGTCTTGCCAGGCTTTGGTATAAACGTTATTTTCGTTCTTCTCCAGATATCCGGCACGTGACCAATTACTAGGCTTGCCCTCATCACCTTGGCCAAGTGCGACGAGATTAACGATCGTCCGAACCTTCAGGTATTTGGGTAGAATCCCATCAGGACCTGGTGTTTTATACGGAAGGAACGTACCAATCGCCCAGCTGATTTTTTCCTCTGATATTATCTTTGACGCCAAACTCCAATCAGGTCTGGCGCCGCGTGAAGAGAGGACGTCCTCTGACGCAGCGCCCATTGTCAGGGCTTCGTTCGAATCATTCATCGCTCCTGGGAAATGTTCTGAGATAAGAAGTTCCAACGTTTCCTTAATATTATTGGTCAGGGTGCCATTTTCCCTTTTTAACAACCCTAAATTGTTCTGCTCCACCCTTTCCAAGATCTTGTTTATCCTAGCAATGTCTTGCATCTTATTCAATCCTTTGCAAAACTCTCTCCACGATTTCTTTTTTGCTTTCCGTATCTCTCTGTCTAGTTTCAGGTCAGCTGTACGCGCTTTCCGTTTGTCACTCATTCTCTTTGTTCTTCGGGCCTTCTTTCTTAATCTCTTACTTTTCTCATTCAATTGTTGTAAGTTCAGGTTCCACCAAGGAAGTTTACTGTGATAACCCTTCAACTTTCGGGTCAGTGGCCCACTGGCCGCCTCAACTATTGCCGTAGTAATGAATTCCATGTACGCATCAATCTCATCTGGGGTACCATACACCCTAGGAGAATCGGTCAGTTTGTTTCCTAAACTTTCCATGAATCGCTCCACGTTCAGCGATTTCTTTTCACTTACAATCCTACTCGCTTGAATGCCTCTGACTTTCAGAACGAACGAGATGAACGTATGGTCTGACAACGACGGGTCATCCAATACTCTCCAACTACTGAGAGCAGACCGAATCTCCATCGATACCATCGTCACGTCTAGCACCTCCTCCCTCACCGACATTGAAAACGTCGGTGTCGATCCCTCGTTCAACCAGATCAGGCCGTTATTATTGATAAAATCCATTAATTTCACACCTCTATCGTTGGTAACCGAGCTCCCCCATGAAACATGACAAGCATTCGCATCAGCGCCTATTATCATACTCGCTCCTTGTCGAGCACACCAATCAACCAGCAGGTCTAGTAATACTGTTATCGGATCCCTTTCATCATATGGCATATATAAAGAAACCACTACTACTTTCGACAAGCGAGAATTATTATTATTTCTCTCCAAAATTACCGCTGTAATGTCTTTACCACTGAATTGTGACAACAATACTGGCTTGATTCTACTAGTGTGTACTATGCACGATCTTGGCCTTCCACTCGGACACCTATTCAAAACAGTACCAGTCATACCTAAACCCTTGACTTTATCATTCACCGTCCACGGTTCTTGAATCAGAGCTACATCCATATTATATTTTGCCATTAGATTTGACAAAGCCCCCGTCGCAGCCCTGGACCTACGCAAATTGATCTGTACGAATTTCAGATTATTCGCCATGATTATTCAACCAGTCTACCGATGCAGCAAGAGGAAGTAACACCAGTTCGCTTGCTTAATAGAAGAAGAAACCAGCTTAGCAATGTCTCACCGTTCTTTTGTAACGATTTGTAATTATATCTGAATAAATCTCTTCCTTTTCCTTCAGACTTCAGCCCTTAATCCCTCAATGATTAAACATCAGTTAATTAAATCAATCAATATTTCTAAACGTCTTTTTACATCTAAATGAACATCAACCATGTGAAATCCTACGTCTAAACGTCCAGAGTTTTGCGAGAGTTCTAGATAATCAAACTTCTCCTAGGATACTACCGTCCACATTTAACAATGAATTATCCCCTTAATCTATATAAATATATAAAAAGGAAGAAAGAGAGAGTGCAGGTTACAGTTAAATTACAACCCAGTACCTTTATTCAAACATTTATTGTTATTCCTACATTTGGAACAAGCACGATTCTTTCTGATCCATTGTCCGATAGACCAACGATCCAACCTTTCCAATTATCTGTTGTCCTCAAACAGCGGGTCTGACCTTTGATTATTATTATTCACAAATGTAGCAACAATCCAGGCTTAGGTTGCCTTCTGTCTGCGTGACTATATAATTTCCCGGCTTTCCAAATCAAGTCTTGTCCACCCTTTCTCCTCCTTCGACAACAATTATCTTAGGTCCTTTTTATTCGCGTATAACATTCCTCCCTGTAATCATAAAGGCATACCACGTGACTCTCTCAAAAAGGATTGATGTACTCAAGACCAATCTCCACCTTTCCTTCTTTAGGTCTCTTTCCAAGTTTTCCAACCCAATTTCTTATTCCAAACCAGCTTCTCTTCGAATCTCGGCACTATACTTGTTGAGAGTATTCGTTATGAATCAAAGTCAGTTTCCTTTAGTTGTACTTCGTCATCCACTCTGCTATCGACTTCCACCTGTCTTTGCAACCATCATTGACCAAAGTAAAATCATTTAATTACCTTACCAATCTCTCAGCCTCTATCTTGATTATTTCAGATCATATCCATCCATCAGATAGAACTCAGAACATGTAAAACGCTCCGTTAACCTTCTATAAGGAGATCTCTTTCATATACCAGGCGTTAATAAACGTCACTCTTGATAGCTGTGAACCGATATCTTATAAAGTTTACCAACCAGCAATCTAGACCTACGCCCATAATAAAACAGAATATCACGACTTTCACTCCTGTCCTCTTTCTTTAATTTTTGTGGACTGATAACCTCAACCTTACTTGTGACCTCTACTCACCGGCTTTATCCAGGCTCCTAACCTAAGTCAACTCTCCTTTCAGCGTCCGTGTTGTTGCCCAGTCACGTTCTTTGTCCAGGGAAGCTTAAGTTGACCGATAGAAAGGATCTATCTCCCTTAAAACCTCTTCCTACAGGTCCTGAATCTAAAGTCCTCAGTGGAAGACAATCAGGAAACTAATACTAAGGAAATATGACACGTTCAGGAAAAAGAATAAATCAACCAAAATTAATCACAATATGTCTAGTACCAGTGGTCTTTATTTATTTATATACACTTTAACTATACAAAGTACACTCCTTCTCGACCTTATCCCCGTCACTTCGCAAGAGCGTCTTCGCAGCCGTCTAACTTAGCCCCCGTCAGGAACGGTGACTACATTCCCAAGTTACCGTCGATAAGGTCAACTCCGCTTTCTACATATCGGCACGTCATCCTTGTCTAACAGGGATCCCTTTTACCATAGAGGCCTTCTAAAGTATCTTCCGTTGGTAGAATTCCTATTACTTAAAGAGACTCTTTTATTAATCCATTCTGGCAGTCCGTAACGGGCCCAAGGAAGTATCTTTGATATACGAGTGATACTCTCGTAGTGCCTGTGTTTCGAGCGACACCCCCGGTTGTCTTTTCGACAACAAATCGGCTTTTCGCACTGCGTGGCCTATGGCTCTTTTCCTTTTTCCTCTTTCTTTTTTATACAAAACTTAACCAACAGAACGCTCGTGAAGTCGTATTAATGAATAAATGACAGACACGTCGTTTTGATCACCAACCAGCATTCTTCTAAAATCTAGTCGTCATTGGAAGCACTCCGATAAGCTGTCCTAGATTTCACCACGACTTGCTACTCGGATCATTTCAACTTTAGACACGATAGATTACAGAACTCAATAATCACTAATCCCGTCTACTAAACTTAGAACAAACGAGCTGTGTCGTGGTTTGATTGACAAGAGTGGAGGTTTTATTCCCTCGATCAAATCGTGCTACTACCACCTGTCAATACACGAAAGATTGCTCAAATCTCAGCAAATAAGAATGCAGAAACGCTGATAAGTCACTCTTTACTTATTATTTATTTAATTCCCTTCCGCACTCACTTCATTTAATTAGTGACTGTCAAGGGAGCGTCAAACATTAAAACACTGTTATTGGTATATACACCGATGTAGATTACTCAGTTCCACCCCGTTAGAAACCGCTTCACTCTCTATCTTAAAACTCTCGTTATTAAATAAGCTCACTGTCGCATTTCCAGCATCCTAACCTTTTCAGAACGCTTGATGTCAACAAGTCAACGACGATCCTAACCTCAAACGTCATTTACGGTCACAATGGAGTCGCGAAGCAGTGACAACTATTTCACGCGCCACCTTGATTTTGCTATGCACATGCGCACTCCTCACTATTGGCTATGTACTCCCTATTAATTACGATAACAAATTGAAAAGAGTCTTTGACGCTCGATTTCCAGTTCGATTTACCTCAGGCAACTATTTCATCTTTCGCGAATCAAGCGAGGTCTTCAATGACAATTATTTCCAGGGTAATACTACGACGCGGAGACTATGGCGTTATTAGGCGCCTGCGCGTAACATATCAACTCTATTCCCCACAAACATTAGACACAAAGTTCGCCAATAATCAATTAATTCACACGAATTTCCGTCTCATACGTTGAATTAAACGAGGGAAAAGGCCTCTGATGAGCCATAAACAAGATTTGAGTGTTCAAAGTTACTATTAGTCAAAGAGAAGCTATAAGGTGGACACCGTGACGTCACAACACGCACGCGCACTACCTTTCTTCGTCACTTCGATCTTTTATCCCAGAAGTAATGAGAGTATAAAGGAATCCCGTAATTTCACGATCACGAACACCTTCCCCAATGACTCTGCTACCGCAGGGTACTCCGTTTCCTCAATGTTTCCCTCTTTCCTTGGTGGAATCCGTTCCGAAGCCTCGAGACAATGGAAAGATGGCGTCGCTCGACGCTTGCACGTGCACCCAGAGCAAAGATTCACTGTTTTCCAGGAATTCCAGCCTAATTCCGCCGGAATTTTTCACTCTTCACATTCACTATCACTGTCACTAACGATATGAACAGAATTCGCGATTCGCGCACACGGATTTTCGCGAAGAACTCGATCTCAAGCGGGAGCGACTCACGACACGTCCGACTCAGTCGCCGCCATCTTGGGACCCCTAATACTAAGGAGGTACTGATGAGGCGGCAGGTGGCGCGGAAGGTCCGGCGGGTGGCCTTGCCACTGGGCCTCTACAAATAAGAAGACTTATTGCTATACGCGGATTATACTCGCGGCGCGACTTATTCTAGACGCGTTAGACTCTAAACACTGTCGTATTACTCGAACTATCACTAAGAGACTCGATGTCTACCGCACTAACGGAAAGGGGACTCTATGTCTATCGAGCTACGCAAACTACCGTAAGAGACTCTGTCTATCGGGTTACGCGAAGGAGAAGGCGGGGTCACGCTTCGACTCTGGCGCGTAATTTAAATCTAAACTTAGGTTCTAAATGACATTTAATGTAACGCGGGATCTGGCCAGTGCCAGATCGTTCGTGGTTCAATATAGTGCCCGTGAAGCGGGC
>NW_017175753.1:37133-41101 GCF_001652005.2 Ceratina calcarata | reverse complement strand
TTCGCGTACGCGTATATTGACGACATTTTGGTGGCTTCCGCGACAGAAGAGGAACACATGCTCCACCTCGAAGAAATTTTTACCCGATTAGACAGATATGGAGTGATGGTCAATCCTGCGAAGTGTCATTTCGGGTTGACACAGGTAAAGTTTCTCGGGTATAATGTATCGTCCGAGGGTACACAACCGTTGGAGACCAAGGTGGAAGCAATTGTTAATTATCCGCAACCGAACACCGCAAAGCAGCTAAGACAGTTCCTGGGTATGTTAAACTTTTACAGACGTTTTATACCCAGAGCTGCGCAAATACAGGCCCCGCTAAACGACCTGCTGCATGATAACGCCAAGGGTCGGACAGCGGTGAAATGGACATCGGAGGCATTGGCGGCTTTCGACGACGCGAAGCAGAGTCTGAAGCAGGCAGCTTTGCTATCGCATCCGCGAAATGATGCGCCGTTGGCTTTGTTTTGCGACGCATCTGATTATACTGTCGGAGCCGCGCTGCAGCAACGCGTCGGAGAAAATTGGCAACCTTTGGCCTTTTTCTCGAAAAAACTTGGCACTTCCGAGCGAAATTACGGAGCCTACGATAGAGAGCTGTTGGCGATTTACATGGCGATCAAACATTTCAGGCATATGGTGGAAGGGCGAACTTTCACCGTCTTTACGGATCACAAGCCAATCACCTTTGCGTTCCAGCAAAAACCCGAGAAATGCTCTCCCAGACAATTCAGATACCTGGATTTCATCGGGCAGTTTACTACCGACATTCGTCATATCGCTGGTAAGGATAACGTCGTAGCTGACGGTCTATCAAGACTGGAGGAAATTTCGGATCCATTCAGCTAGGCCGATCTAGCCGTGTCCCAGCAGCATGATCCGGAATTGCAGGCGTATACAAACGGGGACATCGCTAGTAACTTGCAATTGAGACGGGTACATTTACCCAGCACAGACACGGAAATCGTCTGCGACGTATCATCGCGAACCGCGCGACTGTTCGTCACGGGACCTTTTAGGAAGAGTGCGTTCGAGTCGGTCCACTGTCTATCCCATCCGGGGATTAACGCGACGGTAAAATTAGTGACGGAACGGTACGTGTGGCCGGACGTCAAAGCCGATTGTCGCAAGTGGGTTCGGAGTTGCATACAGTGTCAACGTTCTAAAGTGTCCAGACACGTGTCTGCGCCGTTGGGAACTTTTAACGCACCGTCAAATAGGTTCGAACATGTGCACATAGACACTGTGATTTTACCGATGTCGGAAGGACACAGATATTGTTTGACGTATTGTTCGACCGTTTTTCGCGTTGGCCCGAGGCCTTCCCTCTTAAAGATCAGGAAGCTGCGACCGTCGCGCGCGCGTTTTTCGATGGGTGGATTTCCCGGTTCGGGACCCCACTGCGCGTAACCACCGACCAGGGCAGACAATTTGAGAGTCGCCTATTTAAAGCTTTGACCCAGCTAACAGGTGCTACACACTGGCGCACAACGGCCTACCATCCAGCGGCTAATGGGTTGGTGGAAAGGTTCCACCGGCAGTTCAAGGCGGCAATCCGTTGTCACGAAAACATCCGTTGGACAGAGGTCCTTCCCACCATCTTGCTGGGCATTCGTGCAGCCTGGAGGGAGGACCTGCATGCTACTGCAGCGGAGCTGGTATACGGTCAGACGTTGCGACTACCAGGAGAATTCCTGGCACCACGAGACCAGGAGCCAGAGCTGCTGCCGGGGGACTTCGTCGGAAGGCTGCGCGAGCATTTCGCGACCATCGCCCCGACGTCGGGCAGCAATCACCCGAGGAAGCGAATTTTTGTTTTTAAAGACCTCGCCACGACAGAATATATTTTACTCCGGAACGACACAGTCAGGGGAATTCTGCAACCGCCTTATGACGGACGCTTCAAGGTTCTTAGCAGAGGTCCACGAACTTTTTCCCTAGACATCCGGGGGAAATCGACCACGGTCACAATTGACCGCCTTAAGCCGGCGTACCTGCTGGTTGATGACCAGCCCCCGCTGACGCTACGGGAAGAAACGCGGCAGGCGTTACCTGAATCGTTCGTTGGACCAGCGCTCTCCAGCCCTGCCGAGAGTGCGACACCGCAGCTTCGGCAAGCGACACCATCGTCGTCGCCGCCTTTGGCTCACCAGGCATCCAGGGATTTGGTGTTGCCATTCCGAATATCTACGCAATCGAACGCGGGCGTACGCGTTACACGGTCCGGGAGAAGGGTCCGATTTCCAGATCGGCTGCAATATCGTGATTGACTCAATCACTGGCGGGGGGGTGATGTGGCGTCTGGCAACGGCCACGCTTTCTTTCTTCCTTCCCTTATCTATGTTTAGAATTCATTTCCGCTGGCCTACGTGAGCTATTGAACGTTCGTTTCTCTTCCTTCTCTCTTAATCTTTACTATCGCTATCTCCTGTTTCTTTTCTTTTCGTCTCTGGTACGACTGTCGATTTTGTCAGCCTGGACAGTCGGGTCCTAACAGAGCACCGAGCCACACGAATAAAACGCAAGCTAAATATCACAAGTGAATTTATTAACCCATCTCCTCACCGAATTCCCACAAATTGGTGACCCCGTTTGTGATCGGAGGTGTGGTGTTTAAGGACTAGTCAGTGAGCAGTTAATGGTATAGTTTATTGTTAAGTGTAGTGCGTAAGATATTTTAACCGAGACAATGCCCGATACACTCGGATCCGCTCCGGCAAGCGGCGCGCACGGGGTGAATCGTGTGGCGGTTCGTATACCGGATTTTTCGCCGAATGATCCAGAGCTGTGGTTCGGCATGGTTGAACGCAGTTTCGAAGCTAGTGGGGTGACGACCGAATCTACCAAATTCGGATACATCTTGGGTGCGCTTAGCCCTCAGTATGCGGCGGAAGTTCGCGACATTGTTATGGCCCCTCCACCAGAGCCGTATTCTAAGCTAAAGGCAGAGTTGATAAAACGCCTGAGCTCGTCCCAGGAGCAGAAAACACGGCGTCTCCTCGAGCACGAGGAAATCGGCGACAGGAAGCCTTCGCAGTTTCTACGCCACCTGCGAACTCTGGGAGGATCATCGGTGTCCGAAGAGATTCTGCGTACCTTGTGGATAGGTCGTTTGCCGGACAACATGCGGGTCATTTTGGCGACGCAGCGGGACGCCGACCTTGAGCGAGTGGCCGAATTGGCCGACGCCATTGCTGACACAATGGGACCGCGCGTACAGGTAGCGGAGGCGTCCGCACAACCCCCTGTACAGGCGCCGCCGACAGCGTGCGACATCGAGGCAATGCTGACAACGAAGATGACGCAGCTTGCCTTGTCTTTCCAGCAGGAATTGGCAGCTATTCGGCAGGAAATGTGCGACGGTTCACGCCGCGACGGCGGCCGATGGGGTTGGCGATACCGACCGCGAACGCGATCGCGTTCGCGTTCTCGACAACGCCGTTACGAACAGCGAGGTGGTAAATGTTTTTATCATTTTAAATTCGGAGCGAACGCACAGCGGTGCGAACCCCCGTGCAGTTGGACCACGCAGGGAAACGCGTCGGGCAGTCGTTGATGACGGCCAGCGAGCCCTGCCCGTCGTCGCGCCGTCTATTCGTAACCGATTTTGGAACAAAAACGCAGTTCTTGGTCGACACAGGAGCCGACCTCTGCGTTTTTCCCCGTGAGAAGACTCGCGGGTACCGCGAACGGACGTCTTACGCGTTGTACGCAGCCAACGGTGCGGAGATTGCCACGTACGGGACCATCACGATGAAGCTCGACCTTGGTTTACGCCGCGATTTCGTGTGGCGTTTTGTAGTGGCGGACGTGACAAAAGCTATTATTGGCGTTGACTTTCTCGCGTATTACGGATTATTAGTGGACGTTCGCAACTGCAGGTTGTTAGATGAGACGACGTCGTTAACGGTATCGGGACGTTCAGTGCGCGATCGCAGGTCGTCGGGACCCAGTGTTAAGACAATATT
>NW_017175753.1:26651-36185 GCF_001652005.2 Ceratina calcarata | reverse complement strand
ATAAAATACCGATGGTGACTTTATCGCGGTTAGCTCGATCTGTACCTTCGAAGAAAGAGCTTTATTCCGAAGGTCGCGCAAAATAACTGAATTCCGCGAATCGAATTTATTTAAATAATTTTCGATTTTTAAACAACACATCGTCGACGTAAACATCCTTCTCTATCACGGGAACGGCGAGAGGGAGCTCAGCTCCTTCCTCACGCACTAGTTCGAGAAGGGTACGCATAGATATAGGGCACACGCCGTGCCATACGTCACGGTGTTCAATTCAAAAGCCGTAAGCGTCTCGGCTTTTGGTGCACGCCACACTATGCATTGATAGCATCGGTCTTCCGGGGCAACGAGGATCTGACGGAACATTTTCTCAATGTCCGCCACCATGACGAATTGGGATAACCGCCAATTCGTTAGGATAATGGTAATATCTCGTTGCAATTTTAACCCGATATGAAGAAGGTCGTTCAGTGAACGGCCGCTCGACGTGACATTCGACGCATTGAAAACGACTCGTAACTTGATCGTCATGCTTTTCGCGTGAACTACGGCCCTGTGCGAAATGTAGAGTCGGGACCAGGGATTTCGTAATTTTTCGCTCGGCCGGAAAGTGGGGACGACGCGACCATGGTGGGGACCAATAGTTGGTGGGGGGGTATGCAGTGATTTTCACGGTAGCGCTGCGGAGAGCTTCGCGAACGCGCATGAGCACGCATGAGGGGAATAGTAGTGGGGATCGAAATACGGGCGAAAAAGAGGGGAAGCGAGCCGTGCGCGAAAAATTACGAGATCCCTGGTCGGGACGGCTCAATTGACCTGAGCTTCGTCATATGTTGCATCGAGTCATATTCCGCCAGGAATTCGCCGTATTTTTTTACGAGCGTCGGCTCATGATCCAATTTCTTCTGCAATTGCGTCAACGCGGAGAGAGCACAACGTAGGGGATCTTCAGCTCATTCTCAGGATGCGGTACCTTGAATGGAAGGCAAACGACGAATCGATCCTCGTTCGTCCGCTGGACCGTTCTCCAGAAATGTGTCTCGCACTCTTCCTCTTCCAAAGTTTTCGGAGCCTTCATGGGTACAGCTTCCACTTCCCAAAACCGCCGAATCGCTTCGTCCAGCGATTCGAGAACGTTACAATGTAACGCTCTAATGTTGTGCCTTTGCATGGTCCGGAGAGCACCCAGCTAAACACGGTATCCTGCGTGATCGGAGAATTCTCGTCTATCCGACGTATATCTCCTTTTGAGATGAGCGCATATATGTCAGCTCCCAACAGCATGTCGATGCGCCTACTCGCTGTAGGCTCGGAATCTGCCAGTTTCAGGTCATTGAACAGTTCGTTCAAGGGCATACTGACCTGTGGCGGAGTATACGCGGTTATTTTTGACACTACAAGAACTCTCGCTCGTAGCATCGACTCATCGCATTCGACACTGCCTAGTCACACTTCGATGCTGTACCTCAGGTTAGCGGTCCGTTCGTTACGAAGTCCAGTCACTACCGCTGGACTTTTTTGTCGCACGAGTTGGAGATCATCTGCCAAGCTCGTGGAGATGAAGGAGGCCTCAGACCCCTGATCAAGGAGCGCCCGAGCGACTCGCGACTTTCAATTTGGCCCGTGAATTCGCACGAGGACAGTCACAAGCAACACTGCATTTCCCACGTTGCCGGACATCGTACCGCAGTGAAACGACACCGAGTTGTTGGTAGAATTCGGCTTAGGATTGTTCCTTCTCCTCGCAAATCTACCGTTAGAACGTCTAGTTTCGTTCGAGTCGGCAGTGTTTCGCGATGCAGGCTGCGCGTCACCCGCCGCATTGGCATACTCGAAATGTAGCAATACGTGATGGCTCCCATCATATTTGTTACATCGATTCGGCGATGGGTAATCGTTAGCCAAGTGTTTGGACGACAAGCACAGGATGCAGTGCTGGCTCGTTTTGGCGTATTTATACCGTTCGCCAGGAGTGAGCAGTATATATTGCTCGCACTTATGTAACGCATGAGGGTTGCGGCAATAGAAACACCTTTCTACCGGAGCTTCCTCTTTCCTCAAGATGTTTGTATGGGAACGCACTCGAGTTCTCTCGGTGCGCGATCGTTCGGGCTTGCGAATTACTGACCTCCCTTGGACAGATCGCAATGCACCTTCTTTCATATCAAGGAAGCGCACGAGCCTCTTGAACGTCGGGAATCAATCAGTGTCTTGGATCGATTCTTCCCATTCCAAATTTAGGCTCCCATCGAACTTCTCGGTAACTCTGTCGACTAGGAGAATGCTCCAGTGTTCCACCGGGCAGTCCCAACGACGCAGAGCTTCCACCACCTGCTGAATGTTAATGGTCACCTGTTCGATGCTCTCCAACTTATCCTTTTTATTCGTCTTGAGCTCCCGTAACGGAGCCAATAATGATTTCACAACGACTCGCTCCTTGGCGAATTGTCGTTCAAGTGTATTCCACGCTAACTGGAAATTTCTATCACAAATTTCCTGGTTGACAATCGACCTCAAGGCAGCGCCGTCAACGCAGGTTCACAGCGGCTGCAGACGTTGTGAATTGGATAAGTGCCGGTTATCACTGCCCTGAAGAGATCCCCAAAACTAAACCAGTCTCTAGGATCTCCTTCAAACCGAAGTATCTTCGTCTCGGGCAGTCGGAAGAGCAAATAGCCATAAAATGGAGGAGGCGGATCTGATGCCGCTTGCGCTGAAGTCCCCGCTGGTGCAGGTGGTGGAGATGGCTGTAACGCCGCCAGTTCCTCATTGAAGAAATCGTGCGCGTCGTACACTGTTTCCTGCAATGTGCCGATAAAGTCTTCTTGGAAATAATCCAATTTATCGCGATCGGCAGGGGCTACCTTTGCTAGGACTATCTCATGGCGAGCCAGCGCCTCTTGCTATGACTTTTCCAAGCCTGCTAGTCTGCCATTAAGCATAGGCACGAAAAAGCAGGCCCTGCCCTTCTTCTTGACGTTGGTCACCAACTTTACGATTTCCCTCTCGCATTTATCCAAATGCTGCTGGAGGTAGTCTTCGAAATTGCCCTTACTGGCAACTGGTGGTGTCTTCATCATAGCTATGTTGTCAAAGAATTAAAGAACCTTCTTTGTACATAATCAGAGCGAGTGGACACACTCGATATCTGATAGGCGCGTTCGATTCTCAATAAACTATCCGGCTCGAAGGACCAAAATGTGGTTGCCCTAACTGATTGCCGGGAAAGTGAGAATCGGGAATTTCGAAATAATTCACACGTAAACGTTTCCCTTTGAAACCCAAACACCGTTTATTCAATTCGAAACAGAGATGCTATAATAAATAATATTGAGAGACGGACCGGAGAGTTAAATTCCTGTCCCAGGTGCACTTTCACCAAACCTCGTCCTTATGGATCTCCGGAATTAGGAGGAAAACGAAGATTATTAAATTGGCGCGGACTGTATAAATTCTCCGGCACGATCAGAGCACAACTGTTTCTCTCGTGCCGCAGACAGTATCTTGAAGCGCTGCTTTGGAAAAGTCGGAGTTTTGTAAGCACTCCGAACACTTTCCTTCACAGTTCACGCTAGTGCACTGTGAAATACAATACGCAGAGAGCTCAATGACGAACACACCGTGCCACGAATGGTGCTAGGCAATTTTCCTTAGAAAATCTCGGTGGACCTACAACTGCAACCGAGGTTCCGGGCCGATACCGGTATGCTGTAACGCAGAAGGATGCACCGGATAGCACCAAACGAACGTCGGTTACAACGGATCGTTGCAGCGCGAGTATGATGGTCACGACGCTGTTACAAGCTACAGCTTCAATCAATCACCGCAATGGCAAAGGGCTTTCGACTGTAAACGGTCCCGACCGAAGTGCACTGCTCGACCAGCGAAACTCGCTTCAAGCGAAGACCGAAGGAACGCCTTCGAATATCGCTCGGATACACGGATCGAGTGTAAGAGAGATCCTCTCAGTGCAATGTATCATTACCGATCTATTGCACTAGAAATTAAGATTTCTCCAAAACGCAGCGAACATCTGTTTTAAATCAGAAAAGTAGACGGAATTCCTCGACGTCATAAGCGGATTAAGTTCGTCTAGTGAGAGCCTTCGCAGACGATGGTAGACATACGACACCCTACGAAACAATAATCAGCGAAACCGTTCGCGACTCGAAGTGCCGATACGCGGCTCTCTCTCTCTAACAACTACGCGTCTTCCTCGCACTCATAATCGAGGCGTATACACGCCCGTATGAGTCACGGCTTGCGGCCATAAGAAATAGACCGCGAGCTATAAGAAATTTATCATAACAATTCGGCTTAACTGTAACTGTTATTTCAAATTCTCGCGAACACACATAATTATTTCTATTTTCGGGAAATTAACTGACAGTTAATTCCACCTGGAAATAGTCTCCTGTTTCATTCAATTCTTGCGGAGGCGCATGAAACTTATGCGGATCTCTCCGACTTACTCGAATTTTTAAAGTGTACAAACCTCACTTTGTAGATATTAATTGTTCGAAAAGTGTACCGCTTCAAATATTGTACATAATTTTGTGTCATACCAAAAGTATTATGCGAAAAACAAAACAATGTTCAGAGTAACAAATTGAAGTAACTTACGCATTGTTAGGTATGGGATGCTCTAATAGGAAGGTGAGAGATGGGTGAAATTAAATAAGAATTCTCAATTTGTCAATGAATAAGCTCAAGTTATTAAGTGAGGGCGAATGAGAGGTAGCAGCCCTTAAACGCTGGGATCGGATCGCCTGTTCCTCGTTACTGGTCCCTGAAATTGAATAAGAAATTGTTCATTTTACACGTCGACTCTTCCTTATCAGTAACTAAATAAGAACACAATTATTCGTAATAACTGCCAGTAGAGTGAGTGTATTAATTTCGGCACAAGAAAAAAACAACTCTTTTCCACATGCCGAATTGTTTGAAATAACCGACTGAAAGAATTCAGTCTCGCTACAATAGCTAAAAACATTAATTGCGATATTCGACGGATTTATGAAGTCTCCTTTTTTTTTCTAAAACGTACGAAGATGCATGTGAAAGGAACATTGCCGCTTGCTGTACAATAAATTTAAACCGCACCCTACACGAACCAACTCCAGTTGCTCCTTAAGCCGTCCTCGAGGAGAAGGAAGCATACTGTTGCGACGGATGAGACATACCGCGCATCGGGACAGTGTGAAGATGTCCCGTAACGACGTGAAACTGCCCCTGTCAACGAGCGGAAGCTAGGGCCTGGTTTCCGGTTGCTATTAGGAAGCCGGCAACTATTTGACCGGAAGAACAGCGCGAGACCTCGACCGTCTCGGACGTCTTATCGGTTCTTTTGTGTAGTGTTGTAAATTGTAATAACGTTCTGTATTATCGTTCGGTTTTATAATTTCGTTGTATTTAACGGATCGTTCGCGATACACCACTCTCCGGCGCAACATTGATGTCAGAAATGAGATGACCACGCGTTCTGCCGCCGGGGAGCAAGAAGTCAATCCTTCGACGCTGGAATCCATTCTGGAGAACTTGTAGCGGAGTATCTTCACGCAATTCCAGGAGCAGCAGCGGATGTTCTTCTCCAGATGGGAGCAACAACGTGAACGGGACGAAGGAAGGCAGACTGCGGAGAAAGCTGCTACTTCGGCCAGGGAAGCTGCGCTAGAAGGAAGGATTGAGGTCATCGAGGACCAAGATCAGGTGCTATCGGCAAACGTGCAAAGGCTTGTAGATAGACTCGCGGACACGGCAATCCGTAGCGAGGATCGCGAGTCCACCCCCTAAACCGCTCCGTTCCTGTAAATGATTCTATTCCTGTTGGACTCGCGATACTTCCCCTTTCGCAGTTGGCACCTCCGCAGGGAGCGACTGATGTGCTTCGTAGCGTACCGGATCTTGGATACGTTTTGAAGCCGCCAGTGTTTTACGGAAAGGTTTCCTGGGAGGAGTATAGTATACAATTCGAGGCTATCGCTAGAGGTAACAGGTGGGATGAACCAAGGAAAACTTTGACCTTGGTTGCATCATTGGAGGGGCCAGATCGAGGTATTCTGACTTCCCTTCCTGTGGACAGACAAAACGATTTTGGTGCCTTAATTTCGGCCTTGCAGTTCCGATTTGGAAATAAAAATCTTGCCAATCTGAATTATGTCAGACTTCAAAATTATAGGCAACGGAAGGGGGAGTCAATCTCTGAATGACCACGGATATTGTGAGAAGCTGGCACAGGCAGCTTTCTGTGATTGCTCATTGGAAAGCAGGGATAAGCTTGCCGCTTCTCAATTTGTTTCGTCCTTGGCCAATGAAGAAATGAAGCGGATGTTGAGGCTCGGCGGCTTTACGTCTTTTAGAGCAGCTGTGATCAGGGTCCTGGAGATTGAGACCGTTGAGTCAATGGTCTCTGGTCCTTGCCAAAGGAAGAGCCGATCACAAAACTCCTTTTCTTTTTCCGAGGGAAAATTTGCGAAGAAACAAGTTTTTCCTGCGGAACCACGGACTAAGAAAAGGAAGTTCGAGGAACGGACGTGGGAGTGTTATAATTGCGGTGAACAAGGACACCTTCAGCGTTTCTGCCCGAAGCGGAGGAAGGAAGAGTTATCGCACAAGAAGGGAAACGTGAAGAAGTAGGCGTAAAGGGGGATTCACCGACTTCTTCTTCTCCCGCCCCTGTCGTGCGAAAAGTATGCACAGAAGACTTCTCCTGCATCGTAGGGAAAAGAATGTCAAATAATTCTTGACACAGGCTCCAGCATGAATTTTTTGAACGCTGAGAAGTTTGGAAACAACATCAGTTTTGGCGCGAGAGCTCTGAAGGTCTTCAAATGTCTTCCACCTCGGGAGAAACGTTATTGATCTATGGAAGACAACATTGTTCGGTAACGATTGGAATGTTAAAAACCGAAGAAGACTTCCTTCTGATCGACGTAACAGAGTAGTGCATTTTGGGAACGAATTTCCTGCAAAAACAACCGACGCATATTCATATATTTGAAAAATCTCGTTACGCGGAGGCCGACGTTTCCCGTGCGGGGCGGTGTTTACATCGCGGCGCCGAGCATAAGAAATGTCATACCATTTCTTATACACGGTAATCGTATCTATTCTATTGAATTCTGTTTATATTTCCGAGAATTCGTAATCGAATTCTCGGAACACGGATTTAACGTAAGAAAGAGCAATGCTCTTAAGCCGTGCACTATTCTAATCTTCAACCAGCCATCGTGAAGTCCATAGAACATTTCCATCATTATCTCTATGGACGAAGGCTCTTGATAAGAACTGATCACGCTTCTTTGAGGTGGCTACTCTCTTTTAAAAATCCGGAGACTCAAACTGCAAGATGGATAGAACTGTTACAACAGTATGATTTTGAAATAAGACATTGCGAAAGAAAGAGCCATGGAAATGCGGACGGTCTTTCGAGGAGATCATATCAAGCTTTGCAATGTATGCATTGTACCCGTCTGGAGGAGAAGGACAATGAGGAGAAACACCGCGTCTTCAAGACTATTTGTAAGCCTGTGGATTCAGAAGGATGGAGAAAAGCACAGGAAGAGGTTTTGGCTTTATTCGGAAATGTAAGCAAGAAGGAAATAAACCAGCTTGGCAAGAAGCTTCTGTTCTTCCCTCTGGAGCGAAGTATCTCGGGAAAATTTGGGATTCGTTGGAAGTTTCTCAAGGTTTGTTGCTCCGAAGATGGGAAACCGTAGACGGAAGAGAAATTACCAAGTTATGTATCGTTCCGAAAGTTAAGGTCGAAGAGGTGCTTCAAGAATGTCATGACGCGCCTCCTGGAGGACACTTCGGAATCAAGAAGACCCTTGCTAAGGTTCGACAGAGATTTTTCTGGCTCGATCACCGAAAGGATGTTGCAGAATGGTGTCACTGTTGTTCGGCGAAGAAGGGCTCCAAGGAAAAGGGAAGAGGGACCCTAAGGGTTTATAACGTCGGAGTTTGAGAGGATAGCGCTCGACGTTGTCGGTCCCTTGCCAAAGTCTTCGTCTGGAAACAGATTTGCGCTGGTTGTGGTGGATGACTTTTCGAAATGGCCGGAAGTATTCCCGTTACCGAACCAGCGAACCACGACGATAGCAGAGATTCTTCTGAAAGAAGTGATCAGTCGACATGGTGTGCCGTTGGAACTGCACTCTGATCAGGGTCGGAGTTTTGAATCCATCATCTTTAAGGAATTGATGAAAATGCTTGGGATCAAGAAGACAAGGACAACTCCTATACACCCTCAGTCAGATGGGCTCGTGGAACGGATGATTCGAACCTTATTGCAGTATTTGTACCAGTTTGTTGCCGACCACCAAAGAAATTGGTACAAATGGATTCCGATGTTCCTGCTAATGTATCGAACATCAAGACACGAAGTTACCCAGCATAGTCCGTCTATGGTTCTTTTGGGTCTAGAATTACGTCTCCCGCTGGATCTTCTGAGAGGGGCAGCGCCTTGTGAACAGAGGGAGGAGAATGCTTACATTGAAGAGCCACGGGAGAAAATTAATAAAGTACATCAGTTTGTACGCCAACGGATGAAGATTTGTTCAGAGAAGATGAAGTCATGGTATGACTCGTATTCAAAACCATTTTCCTTTAGTCCTAGGGAGAAGGTTCGGTTGTACAATCCCCGAAGAGTAAAAGGAAGATGTCCGGATCTCCAGTCTTATTGGGAAGGTCCTTACGAGGTGAAGAGTCGATTGAATGAGCTGACCTATCGGATTGTTCGCTCTTCAAAATTGAAGCCGAAGGTCATCCATGTGAACCGACTGGCACGTTATGATACTCCACGAGAGGATGCCGGAAGAATAAGACAAGGATAAGAATGAGAGAATCTTCACCGGCGTCTTGCTCAACGTTTTTAGATGGTTTTCCTTGAGACGGTGGACAAATGTCAAGGCGCTTACCATCTGTCAAAGGTCACTCATGTAAAGGTTTCGGTCGTTTGGTTTACCTCCTTTACAGACAGAGGTGTTCAAGAGGAATTCGAAGACTGAGTTGGAAGTTGCCTGCCGAACGTGAATCCGCTGCGGTCGGGATGACCATTCTAAAGAAAGGGGGGCAGTATTGTGATGGATGAGACAGTGTAAAGCTGGGGGGGGGGCAAACCTACGTGTAGCGAGTTGAAGCACAGTTTCCAGCGCCTCCTACAATTGTATGAATTAAAATTTTACCATATAAATCAGTTTCCAAACAAGGTCATTTGAAGGTCGTAGTGTCATAGGTCAATGAACTCGCCTTGCCCTCAGCTATCATCGTATGATAACAAAAATATATGGTTCCATTAAAAAAAAAACACCGATGACCTTGTAATCTCGAAAAAAATAACCTTGAGCAAAATTTTTTACTAATCAGAATATGTGCGCCATCGTGTACAATAACTTTTTCTTCTAACACTTTTTCTATCATAAAAAACAAGCGACATATTTGAGATACCAGAGTTAGCTGGGACACCCTGTATAAAAAAGTGAACCAAGGAAAGAACGGATACAATTCAAAGAGTACAATTTCAAATAATATAGGAAA
>NW_017175753.1:21650-25136 GCF_001652005.2 Ceratina calcarata | reverse complement strand
TCTTTAAGGAATTGATGAAAATGCTTGGGATCAAGAAGACAAGGACAACTCCTATACACCCTCAGTCAGATGGGCTCGTGGAACGGATGATTCGAACCTTATTGCAGTATTTGTACCAGTTTGTTGCCGACCACCAAAGAAATTGGTACAAATGGATTCCGATGTTCCTGCTAATGTATCGAACATCAAGACACGAAGTTACCCAGCATAGTCCGTCTATGGTTCTTTTGGGTCTAGAATTACGTCTCCCGCTGGATCTTCTGAGAGGGGCAGCGCCTTGTGAACAGAGGGAGGAGAATGCTTACATTGAAGAGCCACGGGAGAAAATTAATAAAGTACATCAGTTTGTACGCCAACGGATGAAGATTTGTTCAGAGAAGATGAAGTCATGGTATGACTCGTATTCAAAACCATTTTCCTTTAGTCCTAGGGAGAAGGTTCGGTTGTACAATCCCCGAAGAGTAAAAGGAAGATGTCCGGATCTCCAGTCTTATTGGGAAGGTCCTTACGAGGTGAAGAGTCGATTGAATGAGCTGACCTATCGGATTGTTCGCTCTTCAAAATTGAAGCCGAAGGTCATCCATGTGAACCGACTGGCACGTTATGATACTCCACGAGAGGATGCCGGAAGAATAAGACAAGGATAAGAATGAGAGAATCTTCACCGGCGTCTTGCTCAACGTTTTTAGATGGTTTTCCTTGAGACGGTGGACAAATGTCAAGGCGCTTACCATCTGTCAAAGGTCACTCATGTAAAGGTTTCGGTCGTTTGGTTTACCTCCTTTACAGACAGAGGTGTTCAAGAGGAATTCGAAGACTGAGTTGGAAGTTGCCTGCCGAACGTGAATCCGCTGCGGTCGGGATGACCATTCTAAAGAAAGGGGGGCAGTATTGTGATGGATGAGACAGTGTAAAGCTGGGGGGGGGGCAAACCTACGTGTAGCGAGTTGAAGCACAGTTTCCAGCGCCTCCTACAATTGTATGAATTAAAATTTTACCATATAAATCAGTTTCCAAACAAGGTCATTTGAAGGTCGTAGTGTCATAGGTCAATGAACTCGCCTTGCCCTCAGCTATCATCGTATGATAACAAAAATATATGGTTCCATTAAAAAAAAAACACCGATGACCTTGTAATCTCGAAAAAAATAACCTTGAGCAAAATTTTTTACTAATCAGAATATGTGCGCCATCGTGTACAATAACTTTTTCTTCTAACACTTTTTCTATCATAAAAAACAAGCGACATATTTGAGATACCAGAGTTAGCTGGGACACCCTGTATAAAAAAGTGAACCAAGGAAAGAACGGATACAATTCAAAGAGTACAATTTCAAATAATATAGGAAAATATTTAATGTTTTCCTACATCGTTTGAAATAGTAATCTTCGAATTGCATTCGCTCTTTCCTTCGTTCACCTTCTGAAAAATATAAAGGTAATTATAACATAAATGATACAATTGAATAGTTATTTATATAGGCAAAATTTATTTTCCGTTTTTCTTATGTGAATATATAATATACTTTATATATATTGAAGTATATGTCCGACGATGTGGCTGGAATCCTGGTCATCTCGGTCCTCTTTACGTGGTTGGAATCTGTAAAACATGAAAAATACAATTTTTTATAATACACTTGCCTAAATAATATAATATATATTATAATTTATATTATAATATTATATATATAATATATTATAATTATATTTATATTATATTATAATTTAGAGTATAATTTATTATAATTTTCTTACAATAATGTATACATACCGAGAATGAAAAGGTAAAATTCTTTCCCTTATTCTCCTAAAGCCTCTTATGCCTGATGAGCCTGGTTATCCTCTCACGTTGTTGCTGGAACCTGTAAAACATGAAAAATAAGATTCTTTATAATGCACAATTGTCTAAATGATAGTACAATTTATTGCAATTTTTTTATAATAATGTATACATACCTAGTGTTAGGGATAGGTGGTCCTAACGGGGTTCGGCCGAGAGAACGGGTGTTCGAAATAACTCGATCAGCAGTTTATCAAAATAAGAACCTGGTTTATTGAAACCTTTGATTTGTCTTTCTCGTGAAGGATTTCGTAGGGTCCGGGATAGCCGGGAATTTTCCGCGTCCGACTGGCCGTCCTTCAATCCTCCGTCTTTGCTCGCGTTTAACGACGACGTCAGCTCCCTCGCTCCTGCCGTCTGCTGTCGCGATCGCCGCAAAGACACAATTCAATAAATATAGGCTCACGGCAATGTTCGAGCCGCACGCTGAATCAACTCAGCAGCGTGCTAAGTGGACTGTATATTTCGGAGGCTTTCCGCACTCTGCTTCGGTCTTTCGAATTACTCCGAAAAGGGACCGGACCCGTATATGTTGATTTCTCAACGAACGGTGTTCTGCTGCCAATGCTCACCTCCTCGTTGCACTTTGTAAGAGTGGAGGCCTCTGTAGGACCTCAAGTCCCAGCGCTAGACGGTACCGAATTCTATCGGCCGGGCTGAGACCCGGTGAGTGATGAGCTGCAGCAGAAAGTGCAGAGTTACCTGACTTAAGCACGTCCCGTATTCGGAAACCACGCGAATACGGTGGCTGCTCCTTCACGTACGTCTTCTAGTTAGACCACAGGAGACAGCCGTCGATCGAACGTTCGCGGACACCCGAATCCAATCGGTATGTCCTTCGCCGTGCAGGTCGCACTCACAAGGTGCTGTATTCACCAACGCTGGTTATTCTCCAGCGATTGGGGTCCGCACGGTTGAACGTCCGACGCGTAGTCCACCGGGCAGGTCACACTCGCAATGGTGATGTATTCACCAAGGCTGGGTTCCACCTTGGTATCCTCCACCAGGCAGGTCACACTCGTAATGGTGATGTATTCAGCAGCTCTTGGGGTCCGCACGGTGGAAAACTCGACACATGGAACTCGACACGGTATGAATCGTCGCTCGAGTTCAAACTTCGGCACTATTAACTCCGACACTCGCAACAAACGCCGATTTCTTTTAACGCTTCGATTCGATACCCTCAACACGAGAAGCCTCGATATCGAAACTGAACCGACTCCGAATCTCTAACTGGAATTAATCGCGCCGCACTTCTTTGCACTGGAAGAACCGATACGCGGAACTCAGTGATATAAAAGCCGGAACAGGAATGATTGAGAAGCAATCCTCTGTCACGGACACAGTCAATACGCAGAACACTTAAAACCGCGGAAACCTCGAGACGAAATCACTCGTGACGAACTCCTCGATCACGGAAATCTCCTAACGGAATGATCGTCTTGCCGAAATCGGCCGTTACCTCGATCGTCGCGAGGTGGGAATCACGAGGTATCGCTATCTCGCTCGCTCCCCGGTGACACGTCACGCGCGTGTCTTCGTACTCCGTCGCGCTCTGCCCGATTCGAACTTTTTCCGATCGCGGAATCTAAACATCGCGACCGTTAAAACGACCGAGCCGGCAAGAAACTCGGCTCGTGTAT
>NW_017175753.1:14826-17667 GCF_001652005.2 Ceratina calcarata | reverse complement strand
ACGCTGAATCAACTCAGCAGCGTGCTAAGTGGACTGTATATTTCGGAGGCTTTCCGCACTCCGCTTCGGTCTTTCGAATTACTCCGAAAAGGGACCGGAACCGTATATGTTGATTTCTCAACGAAAGGTGTTCTGCTGCTATTGCTCACCTCCTCGTTGCACTTTGTAAGAGTGGAGGCCTCTGTAGGACCTCAAGGCTCAGCGCTATGCGGATCCGAAATTCTATCGGCCGGGCTGAGACCCGTTGAGTGATGAGCTGCTGTAGAAAGTGCAGGGTTACCTGACTCAAGCACGTCCCGTATTCGGAAACCACGCGAATACGGTGGCTGCTCCTTCACGTACGTCTTCTAGTTAGACCACAGGAGACAGCCGTCGATCGAACGTTCGCGGACACCCGAATCCAATCGGTATGTCCTTCGCCGTGCAGGTCGCACTCACAAGGTGCTGTATTCACCAACGCTGGTTATTCTCCAGCGATTGGGGTCCGCACGGTTGAACGTCCGACGCGTAGTCCACCGGGCAGGTCACACTCGCAATGGTGATGTATTCACCAAGGCTGGGTTCCACCTTGGTATCCTCCACCAGGCAGGTCACACTCGTAATGGTGATGTATTCAGCAGCTCTTGGGGTCCGCACGGTGGAAAACTCGACACATGGAACTCGACACGGTATGAATCGTCGCTCGAGTTCAAACTTCGGCACTATTAACTCCGACACTCGCAACAAACGCCGATTTCTTTTAACGCTTCGATTCGATACCCTCAACACGAGAAGCCTCGATATCGAAACTGAACCGACTCCGAATCTCTAACTGGAATTAATCGCGCCGCACTTCTTTGCACTGGAAGAACCGATACGCGGAACTCAGTGATATAAAAGCCGGAACAGGAATGATTGAGAAGCAATCCTCTGTCACGGACACAGTCAATACGCAGAACACTTAAAACCGCGGAAACCTCGAGACGAAATCACTCGTGACGAACTCCTCGATCACGGAAATCTCCTAACGGAATGATCGTCTTGCCGAAATCGGCCGTTACCTCGATCGTCGCGAGGTGGGAATCACGAGGTATCGCTATCTCGCTCGCTCCCCGGTGACACGTCACGCGCGTGTCTTCGTACTCCGTCGCGCTCTGCCCGATTCGAACTTTTTCCGATCGCGGAATCTAAACATCGCGACCGTTAAAACGACCGAGCCGGCAAGAAACTCGGCTCGTGTATCGATGTTTTTATATTATCGCGGTGACTTTCTCGGAACCTCAATACAGTTCCGAGAATATTATTATTTCGGACGATATTGAAATTAAATCGGAGAGACGGTTTGAAAATTAACTTATATAATGTATACATACCTAGAATGGTAAGAAAATATACTTCCTCTTCTCGTGCGTTTCTTGTCTGCACAATACCTGCACAGAAAGAAATCATATGTTAAGACATGTTGAAGAAAAGTAATATGTTTGTTATTTGAGCCATACCTTGGAAAATTATAATGGAAGAAGAATAACAATTTGTTAAGGATGAATTGTTTGCGCTGTGTGTACGCGTGTGTGTGAGCGTCGCTGTGTGTGTGTAGTGTGGCGCTGCGCGAGCTCTACTTCACTTAAGTTTCGCCTGTTACTCTATTGAAAAGGGCATTGGGCATTATCTGATCACTCTAGTGATATCTGTTCTCAACACAATTGCATGCAAGAGGTCCATCACCGATGCCTTAATACCTGCTGAAAATCACATAAAACACATACTCACTACAAACGCATACGCATACATCAATATGAAACTAGATGACATGCACATTCACACTAATATTACAGGTCAAATTAAACCACGAAAGGAACAATAACGCTCTCATACTTTCTAAATCAAACGCACATACGTATACTAATATTAATATACAGGGTGTCCCAGACCTCCTACTACGCCCGAAAATGAGGAGGAGCTGAGGTGATTTTAAACAACTTTTTCCTTTGCGAAAAAGTTGTCCGAGACGTGGTTATTGAGTTATTAACAAAAACCCCGCCCAATCAGAGTGCGAGTATACAAGGCGGGCAGGAGCGCGGCAACCGCCTCGTGTATTGTCGCGCCCGTATGTCGCGCTCGTGACGAGAGCATAGGATTAAAGAAATGTTGCATGCAAAAACGAACTAACAAATTCGTTAGATATCAGAAGAAGGAAAGGGATTAGTCGTTACTTACGTTCACTGAACAAATGTAACGTGCTCAATGAAATAACACACAACTTTACAAATTACAGGATAGGTAAAATTATGAAAAATGTGAAAAGAATCAGAGTTGAACTTACTTCTTCGTTGATCAGTGCACCTGCTCGTAGAAGAACGTCAATGGGTCAATGGTTCGACCTTCGGCCACTCGAAGATGGGACACATGGCTCGCAGCAGCTGATGCTTGGAGTAAGTCAGTGACCTGCACCCGACGATTTTTTCCTTATCATCACGATCATTGTCACTTTCTCACTGGCAAATTTTCACAAAACAAAAATTGTCACTTTTATACTTTCCAAATTCACTGCCACTTTTCATTTTACAAATCCACTGTCACATTGTACTTTGCAATTGAAAGTTTGCATACACGTTTTTATTTTAGTTGTTAGTTCCGATCGGAATACCTTCGCCTAACAATTTCACTGCCGCTATTGGATGACAAGTCATTTACGCGTAAATAACGAACATATTTGTTACCGACGTGAACTTGAGTGTATGGACGGGAATTGCGACTTCTAAAGGCGAGCGTCTCAACGTAGCGGTTTAGACACCGCTGCGTAGGCTCCGTGCACGACGGTTCGAATTTGGGATCGTCGGGGCCGTGTTTCTCGTCTCCAAC
>NW_017175753.1:10952-13412 GCF_001652005.2 Ceratina calcarata | reverse complement strand
TAAACCACGAAAGGAACAATAACGCTCTCATACTTTCTAAATCAAACGCACATACGTATACTAATATTAATATACAGGGTGTCCCAGACCTCCTACTACGCCCGAAAATGAGGAGGAGCTGAGGTGATTTTAAACAACTTTTTCCTTTGCGAAAAAGTTGTCCGAGACGTGGTTATTGAGTTATTAACAAAAACCCCGCCCAATCAGAGTGCGAGTATACAAGGCGGGCAGGAGCGCGGCAACCGCCTCGTGTATTGTCGCGCCCGTATGTCGCGCTCGTGACGAGAGCATAGGATTAAAGAAATGTTGCATGCAAAAACGAACTAACAAATTCGTTAGATATCAGAAGAAGGAAAGGGATTAGTCGTTACTTACGTTCACTGAACAAATGTAACGTGCTCAATGAAATAACACACAACTTTACAAATTACAGGATAGGTAAAATTATGAAAAATGTGAAAAGAATCAGAGTTGAACTTACTTCTTCGTTGATCAGTGCACCTGCTCGTAGAAGAACGTCAATGGGTCAATGGTTCGACCTTCGGCCACTCGAAGATGGGACACATGGCTCGCAGCAGCTGATGCTTGGAGTAAGTCAGTGACCTGCACCCGACGATTTTTTCCTTATCATCACGATCATTGTCACTTTCTCACTGGCAAATTTTCACAAAACAAAAATTGTCACTTTTATACTTTCCAAATTCACTGCCACTTTTCATTTTACAAATCCACTGTCACATTGTACTTTGCAATTGAAAGTTTGCATACACGTTTTTATTTTAGTTGTTAGTTCCGATCGGAATACCTTCGCCTAACAATTTCACTGCCGCTATTGGATGACAAGTCATTTACGCGTAAATAACGAACATATTTGTTACCGACGTGAACTTGAGTGTATGGACGGGAATTGCGACTTCTAAAGGCGAGCGTCTCAACGTAGCGGTTTAGACACCGCTGCGTAGGCTCCGTGCACGACGGTTCGAATTTGGGATCGTCGGGGCCGTGTTTCTCGTCTCCAACCGATGACGGTTGATAAAACGACGAGTTCGAGACAGAGGAAGACTGAGGAGCTTCCTCTGCGACCCAGTTGTCCTGTGGAGGCGTGTCGTCTGGAAGGAGAGCACTTCAGAGAGAGTAGACTCAATTGCAATTCCGGGGACCGTCAATGCACGTAGTTTTTTGGCTGTTATGCAATAAACTATTTGGCAGACCTCCCGAACGCAAGCACCCGTGGAAAATTGAAGTAGGGTTCATGGCTTATGTCAATCGTTGGGTCGAGCGAGGAAACGAACGAATAGACAACGTCTGTAGTTTGGGCCTGCAGTCTTGGGCCGGTTAGCCTTTTTTATGACTGCGTGTGGATTGTCATCGGACCCTGTGGGTCCTTGGCGGACTTGATGTGTGCACCAGGCACTTGACATCTGGCAGGTAAATTGCGTCTGAAAGGGCTCGCTTATGTTTCCGGGAGGGGCTGACTCGCGTAGATCACATATCCCAAGTATCGGTCGTATTGTGCGTGTTTAGTCTTAAGTTGGTATCTTTTGCTCGTAAATATATTTGGTCGACGACGCGCGGATAGATTTATTTCTTACTGTAACGGCCGTTCCTGGCGTGGGTTTTCTCAAGAAGAGTTTTTCCCACGTCACAAGCGAAGCTTGGGTAAATGCGGGAACGCGCTGAGCTTGTCAATGGCAAATGTGTCAACGGACACGGCTGGGTAGCGAGCGTCTGAAATGCGGGATAAGAGAACTGTTTTAGGACAAACCTGGGCTCGATAACTGTCGAACTTATCGAAGTCAATTTATGGCCTCTTCATGGAAAGAAAATAGCATCGACTCGGGTTCGAGGACTGAGTCTAAGCACATGGCTGCTGACAGCGTTGGCGCCCGCGGTGGCCGAGGCCCAGGGGGTCCAATTCGGGCCGCGGACCGCGCGATGTTTAGGGCCTAAGTGTTTGGGGATGCTATTAGGAAGGAGATTGGTGCGGACTCCGCCTGGGCGTGGGAGTTCGAGAAAAGGGCGGTTATCAGCCGAGGGATTGGACATTTCCTCGGGGTTGAGTATAGAAAGGGTAAACGCGGTTCCCGGTGATCGACGGCGTCGATCGATAGCGGGGGTGGAGGCGGGTCTTAGGACCCAAATAAATAGCGGATGCATTTGGAGAGCGCATGATAGTACAGTCTAATAGTTCTCTGGAGAAGTTTCTTGATTCAGATCACATTAGTTGTGCGAGACAGTTCTCTTGAGTCAATTCAACCAAACAGTCTCAACGCGTCGCTACCAGCCGTCCGAATAGAGAAAATAATAAACCAATTTTGAACACTCACGGTGTATCGTTACTTTCCCTTGGCCACCCACTCGCTAACACTCGTGAGAGTGTTAACAATATTAAAATATTCCATGTTCGTTAAGGCACGCACCGTTTTGTTTAGTGACGCAAGGCAATGCCAACTGATTGCT
>NW_017175753.1:5568-8463 GCF_001652005.2 Ceratina calcarata | reverse complement strand
ACGTGACTAAAAAAAGTCTTGTTTATTCTCATAAATGTGTAAAAAGAATGTTGGTGAGACGCACGCCTTTGCGGCGTTGCGTTATGTCTAGAGAAAAAGAAAATTTGGCAACGCGGGATGAAAGAAATGAGAGTCGGTTGCGATAATAACGGCAGTAAGGAGTTCATAGTGTTGTGCGCGAAGTGATTGAATTTCCAATAACCTAACGAAATTCAAAATCGCAAAACAGCGACTCCAGTAGTCCTCACCACGACTCCAGTAGTCCTCGCCTACGGGCTGATAAATTCTTTACGAATCATCATTCAAAACTAAATACAGCGACTCCAGTAGTCCTCGCCTACGGGCTGATAGATTCTTTATGAATCAAGAATTCAAATCATATCTTACGACCATCGGTCGTCATCGCCCATGGCGGATAAATTCCGTATAAATCAAACTCGACAATACCAAAAGTGTGAAAGAGTTTGTGCGCGCGTGAGACGATCATCGTGAACTAATATTTGTATCACTATTTTGTTATATCCCATGATCAACCATGATCAAATCAAGTGTACAAATAAATCAGGGTTTTTTATGCCGGATGGCTTTTTCCCTAAAAGTTTGTGTCAATCATTTCAACTAAATTTACGTACGAACTAAACTGTTTTATCACCTACGGTAAGACAGGTCCATACATTTTTTGACCAATAGAAAATTTCGAGTCACACCTTCCTTCTTGGTAGAGGAGCGCTACCATTCTCGTGTTCGGTGCCTGTGAAGTAAAAAGACCCGTGCTACAGTTCTTCGAGTGTCCCGATAACACAATTAGAACTTCAGATAATATCTTGATACTCTGTGAATTCATCTATATCAGAAGTGGATCATTCTTAATTTCTTTCCGGAAACTAAGAATTTATAGATTACAAAATCGTATCTCCTTGTGAGGCCACGTGGCATTAATCTAAAACAGTCCATCATTTTGAGAGAGTTCTCTTTATTAACTGCAATCTTCGCGAGATTCATAAATTAGATCCTAGTATTAAATTGACCTACGCGTGTGTTAAATCATATAGTTTTTCCGATTGTAAATAGTAATGTTAAGAGCAATTCTAAGGTTAATTATCTAACATAGTTTTTTTGTACGTCGTTATTTTGTTTATTCCGCCTCACGAGCTCCCGAAAAAAAGCCAAAAAAAAGTTTCATTTTGATTACGGTGCCGTTGCATCAACACATACATTGCCTAAAGAAATTTTCTTCTTGAAAACGAAAGACACGTACTTTAATTATGTAATTGATACTTCATTGCTAATAATTGAAACATGCTACTTTCCGGATACATTGAAACGCGTAACTTTTTGTAACGCACGTCAATGTGTAGAGATCAAACAATGTGTAATAGATTAACACATTCGCATCGGGCTATTTTTCCTTAAATTTTCATATAAATCGGGGTATTTTAGGTAATACACAAGTGCAATTAGGTATCTCGTTTCCCGACGAAAACGTTTTTTTTTAAACGAGAATTCTCGTTTCCCGATGCGAATGTGTTAAGAGACAAACATCATGATTTAAAAAAAAGAAGTACATACCTCTCTCCTTCCGCAAGGCTGCTCTGGCGGCTCTGGAGGCTGCAGACGTTGCCATGGCTACCGAACTCACCTACTCTCTGTCTTGAGTGTTTGTAATGAATAACACGAATATTAAAATTTGCAAAACACTTCGATTTTGAATTTTTTAAAACTATATACATTTACGAATTTACTAATATATCTATGAAATGTGTTTGAAGATCAATTAAATTTATTAAAAACAGTGTAAGAGCTAATAAACACTGCTTCCTAAAAATTCAGCGCTGCAAAACATTTCCTTCTACGTTTCTATCTTCTAATGGAGAATAGATCTTCATCTTGAAACCGTATCTCCTGGTTTACACTACGGGCGGTGTCAAGTAGTCATGCTTGGAATACTGTGTTCATTGCATGCAGAAATACTGGATAGGGCATTTCTCTTTGGAGATACGGTGCATGTTCACGTTGTTGTCCATAAACTGCATCACATAACTGTGGAAAGTGAGCGTGATCCAAATTTTGGCATTTACGTTTATGAACCTGCCTAGCACTCCCGTTCGAGGTATTTAGTTTCCTCGTCGTCAGCCCATCCGCCTAAGCGTCTCTGTTCTTTATCTCCAATATAATTGGACATTCGAAGTTCACTTCGATTTGGTTCTCGTGCGTCGGCGATTGTCGGAAGAGGACCCTTCGACTGTGCGGAATGCATCTGCAATATTGTATATAACAATAAAAGTTTTCAGCTATACTGTAGCGCCATAAAACGACATAAAATTAACATTTGAATGGAAAAAACGTGAAACAATCTTGGAAGTATTATACATTATGAAATATTGAAAAAAATGTTAACGTGCCTTACGAAAAGTAGCATATTTCATACTGTTCAGTCAAAAGACTGAACGACATCTTTAGCAAACTCACTTCTAGAAAGGCCCGCAAGTGCCTGTTTGTCCACAGCCCTGGCTAGTACTATTACTTAGCGAATGAAATTCTACCACGTAACGCTCTAGCTTATTATTGAGCCCATCGCAAAATTAATAAGTGACCAATGTCACGTCGTACATGTGTAACGTGACTAAAAAGAGTCTTGTTTATTTTCATAAATGTGTAAAAAGAATGTTGGTGAGACGCACGCCTTTGCGGCGTTGCGTTATGTCTGGAGAAAAAGAAAATTTGGCAACGCGGGATGAAAGAAAAGAGAGTCGGTTGCGATAATAACAGTAGTAAGGAGTTCATGGTGTTGTGCGCGAAGTGATTGAATTTCCAATAACCTGACGAAATTCAAAATCGCAAAACAGCGACTCCAGTAGTCCTCGCCTACGGGCTGATAAATTCTTTACGAATCAT
>NW_017175753.1:0-1053 GCF_001652005.2 Ceratina calcarata | reverse complement strand
ATTGTATATAATGTAAGTATTGTAAATAGTGTAAATATAGTAAATAGTTTAAGAATTGTACATGGTATCAATATCATAAGTAGTTTAAGTATTGTAAGTAATGTACATATTGTAAATCGTGTAAATAGTGTGCATACTGTAAAGTACGTATGTATTGAAAACATATATAACATAAATACACTGTATATGAATTATGAAATTACATTTATAATACTTCATTTTCCTTATTACATTTCCTTTCATCTAATTTCCTGCATATGTCATACTAAAATAAATATGTCATACTTTCCCATGCATTTAATAGTTGAAATCCTGCAATAGTTACATAATTAATATATATAAGTAAAAAATAGAATGAATGGAAGAAATGGAATGAGGAGCGCGGCGACGAGACCACGCGGCCGCTTAGCGTTCGATACTCAGCAGCGAAGATGTACGTAATCGCGAACGCACTATAGCGGCGATGCTCGCATCCGGCTCGCACTGCCTCGTAGCAGTGGGGGCCGACCGCAGTTTTTCATGATGTTATAGGCCGCGCCGCGGTGTTACGGGCGCGCCGCAGTGTGATGGGCTCCAGGCAGAAAGGTATCATGTTCGCGTTATCGCAAATTCCGGTTAGCCCAGGTTGCAAGGAGGTTCGGCCCTTCGCTCCGTCCTATGCAGAACTCTGCCTGACACTACTTCGGACACTTTAAATTACACCATCACTGTAATTGTAAACACGACCCGGCTGGGATGAGATAACAACACCGAAGCTTACTTTTTTTTCCTTGGCTTTTCGCGCCAAACGCCAAGCTATAATGGTGTGTTCGTTGTGTCACTGACACACTGTACGTATGTATTGTGAAGTCACTAGCGCCTCCTACAATAGTTGAATGTAACTAAACATTACACCGATAGCAATACAATTGTAGTGGCGCTCACTGATATATTTTAGAGATGTGTTTGTGAGATTTACTACTGCCTCCTACAATTGTTGTATGAATTAAACCACAGCTTTCTTTAATACCTAGCCATGCTGAGAGACTTGGCAACACTGTTAATGGCGGAGTT
>NW_017175752.1:0-200 GCF_001652005.2 Ceratina calcarata | reverse complement strand
CGCAAGCCTCTCATCTTCCAATGCAAGAAGTGTCAAAGAGTAGGCCACGCTAGTCGAAATTGTAACCTAAATTTCAGATGTGTAAAATGCGCACAATCCCATGTACCTGGAGACTGCAAAATCCCTTTCACGGATAATAGGTCAAACCTCAAGTGTGCTAACTGTGATCAGTTCGGGCATCCAGCATCTTATAAGGGTTG
>NW_017175751.1:0-200 GCF_001652005.2 Ceratina calcarata | reverse complement strand
TTTCCTGTTTATTCATTTATTGATATAATATAATAATGATAATAAATTCATTACATGTTTGATCACTTTTTTATTTCTTTATGTAGCTTTTTATCTACATATACATAAAAGCCTTCTTCTTTAGTTTGAAAATGTGAATGTACATACATTTTCCTTACGTCTTTAAAAATTTAATTAAAAAGTAAAATAATATTTATGTA
>NW_017175750.1:0-200 GCF_001652005.2 Ceratina calcarata | reverse complement strand
GATGAGCTGCAGCAGAAATTGCAGGATTACCTGACTCAATCACGTCCCGTATTCGAAAGCTACGCGAATATGGGGGCTGCTCCTTCACGAACGCCTTATAACTGGACCACAGGAAACAGCCGTCGGTCGAACATTCGCGGACACCCGAATTCACTCAGTATGTCCTTCGCCGTGCAGGTCGCACTCGCACGGTGCTGTAT
>NW_017175749.1:0-200 GCF_001652005.2 Ceratina calcarata | reverse complement strand
TGAGTCAATATTTTTTTTATACATGATACACTTGTATAAAATATTGTTTCCTTTCTTACATCACTTTCACCATTGAACCATATCATATCACCATACTGTTTGTACCATTTCAATTATGTTACGGGCACTTGTAATATAAATGTATCATTTCTTTTGATAGCTTCTCTTGCGTCAGAATCGAATGAAGATATCTTTCTAAA
>NW_017175748.1:0-200 GCF_001652005.2 Ceratina calcarata | reverse complement strand
TCTTCACTTAAACATTATGATAAACAATTAGCTTTTAATATACGATGCATTGCACACATTCTAATCTTGCACATTCCATTTATAAATGTTTGAGGACAAAATTGGTTGAGAAATGTATGGAATAAAAATGTGCAATACTTACAACTCGTTTTATTGTTATTATGAATATTAAAAGGAGAAATGAGTGTTGCAGAAGTGAG
>NW_017175747.1:0-200 GCF_001652005.2 Ceratina calcarata | reverse complement strand
CCCAGGTATTCGGTACTTGACACTGAGGTCCTCCTGATTAGAGAAAGGTATGGATCGAACGGGCTGGTTACGTGTCACCAATGTTTTATGGTGATACGAGATCTCCGCTTTCTCTTGTAAAAGGAAAGGGTTTCCAATTATACCGCTGATTGGTAATGGAAAGTTCTTCAGCACGTGGAAAAGTGCCGGCGCCGAGTTAA
>NW_017175746.1:0-200 GCF_001652005.2 Ceratina calcarata | reverse complement strand
GGGCCATTTCGAACCAAGTACAATATACATCTTGAAATCACATAGTAAGTGAAAGATTAGCAACCAGCAAATGTAAAGAAATAAAACATTCCATGAATAAATAAAATTGATAGTGAAAGGGTTCAGTCTAAAGTATGATAGATCCATAGGAATTGATACATTATTGACGTTTTGTGTTTGGGAATATTTTAGGCAATTGT
>NW_017175745.1:0-200 GCF_001652005.2 Ceratina calcarata | reverse complement strand
GGAAACGTCGACATTGATATGGTCGATGTCCTCCGGAATTGCATATCTTGCACTTGGATCCCGCATTAGTTACGTACGCATGATGTTTTTGTCTACGAGCAGGCGGTGATGATGAACGAGGCGATGGTGGTGGTTTGCGTTTCAGTGGCTGTTTTTTGTTTGACAATTGAGAAAGTGGGATTTCGCGTCGACCGAATTCG
>NW_017175744.1:0-200 GCF_001652005.2 Ceratina calcarata | reverse complement strand
AGATTGTGATATAATTAACTCGGACTGATTTACTTCTATAATTTCACTCCATCGTCTTAAATTTTAATATTAGACGTAAGTATGTGCAAAGAAGTTGCCCTATAAGTTTCTTATAAAACACAAAAATAACGCCACTAATAAGATGAACTTTTAATGTGATTTCTTTGTAATATGCAGATTTTTAAGATTATTTAGTATTC
>NW_017175743.1:0-200 GCF_001652005.2 Ceratina calcarata | reverse complement strand
ATCTGTATTTAAAGTGTTACTTCATTATTTATTTTAACAAATGGTAAATGTTATTCGTTATTTGTTATGTCAAAAAATATTTTATGTTTAACAACGAGAAATTATTTTATTTGTGGTTTATTTTAGGATAAGCAGCGGGTGAGTTAATATGAGAAATGTAATTGAAAATTTTGTTTGACATAACATCTTATCTGTGTGGT
>NW_017175742.1:0-1049 GCF_001652005.2 Ceratina calcarata | reverse complement strand
ATACTATTTATTACATATCTATATGTCCTAGTGATACGTTTTACCTTCTACGTTTATTTATATTCCTTTTTACCGACGTGACTTGATTTTCATATTCTGTCGTATCCCCGGCTAGATATGGATCCTAGTATGGTGATTAATAAACGTAAATGAGAACATCCATATAGGTTCCCATTCAGGCGACTGGCCTCCTTTTTCAGTCCTCATCCGCTTTCCACCATTTCCGATGCACCAATGCGGTACAGCGAGGGGGGGGGGCCGTACGCAATCCGCAAGGGGTCCTCGGCCCTCTCCACATTCGCTGCCTAGGGGTTTTTAGTCGGTTAGAATCCCATACCCCCCCCCCCGCGGCTTCCACTAATCACTATCACAGTGTTGGGGGGAGAAACGGAGGGGGTGTCCATGATGAATTTTCCCCGCCTAAAAAAAGAAAAGAGGAAAAAGGAGTATTTCAACCGAAAAAACCGGAAAATTTAGCAGGACAGTGGAATTCTGAGGGATACTTGGGGAAATGTGCGCTAGTTCGAGATACATTCGGCTTAAACGCTTATAAGTCGACCTGTATCCCACATATGTATAAGACATTTCTGAATTCCTATTGAGAACATTTGAAGAAGGTGTATTTCAACGAACACTACCCCAGAACCTAGTTGGTAAGAGGAATTGTGAGGGATACTTGAGGATATAAGCGCCCTTTCATGGTACATTCTGCTTAAACGATTATAAGTCGACTTGAATCCCACATATGTATAAAACAAACCTGGATGCCTCTTCAGAACTCTTGAAGAATGTGTATTTCAACGGAAACTACCCGAAAACCTAGTTGGTATGCTGAATTCTGAGGGATACTTGAGGATATATGCGCCCTTTCAAGGTACATTCGGCTTAAACGCTTATAAGTCGGCTTGTATCCCACATATGTATAAAACATTACTGAATTCCTCATGAGGACACATGGAGAAGGTGTATTTCAACGAAAACTACCCGAGAACCTAGTTGGTAAGCGGAATTCTGAGGGATACTTGAGGATATAGGCGCCCTTTCAAGGT
>NW_017175741.1:0-200 GCF_001652005.2 Ceratina calcarata | reverse complement strand
CACAATAATCGATACCTGTATTAGTGAACGGACGCGTCTGAACTACTCTATCTCTCGGTAGCTCTCCCATAATATAACTAGGTGCCTTAGGGTTTGCTCTTACGCAAGTCATGCACTCACGAATAACTCTGCGCGTAGTATTTTCCCCATCGATGGGCCAATAACGTTGACGAACCGCATTTAACGTTAGTTGAACCCCA
>NW_017175740.1:0-200 GCF_001652005.2 Ceratina calcarata | reverse complement strand
CCTTAAAAGGCTTGCGTCGTTGGACGCAGTCACCCCCGGACCCCCACTCTACTATGCGTTTTCGAATTTTCTTACAGACGTTCGCAAGGAACTATGCCTGCTTCGACTCGTCGCTTTCTCTTTTTTAGGGATGGAAATACGTTGTGGCCTTATCGGCCTGGCCCAAACAATGTGGCCCGGGACTCGGGCATCTGGTTTCT
>NW_017175739.1:0-200 GCF_001652005.2 Ceratina calcarata | reverse complement strand
GGCGCATATAGTTGATATAATAGATGCATTATCGGAAAAGGACAAAACAATGGAATTTGTAAAATCAAAACTAGAATTAGAATTCAAGAAAAGACATGGTGAAAGTGAAAATTCAAGGTCGAATGCCTTTATATTTGTGAAGAAAAAAAGTCAAGAAAAGAAAAGGACATGTTATGTTTGTGGCGGAGAAGGACACATAC
>NW_017175738.1:0-200 GCF_001652005.2 Ceratina calcarata | reverse complement strand
TTTTGTTCCCATTGCGACTACTTCTTCATATTTTTTACATTTTGTGCTATGTGTACGCTTTCTGTTACAGGTGTTCCAGATTGGTATGATATATGTAGCTACATTAGTTAGGTAGGAATTTATTTGAAATTCTTATCTCCTTAGTTTATTAGCTTAGGCAGGATAATCACATGCATGTGTAAAATAAAAAGAGTTCTCCC
>NW_017175737.1:0-200 GCF_001652005.2 Ceratina calcarata | reverse complement strand
GCGAAGCTCACAATCGTTGAAAAGGAACCGTAAATTTCATTACTTTACTACAAATATGTTTTGCACAATTGCTTCGAACGCCTATTTATTCTTCTACATTTTTTTGCCTGCTTCAGACAAATTAAAAAACCATCGCGCATTCTGAGAAGGAGATATCCCTTAACGGCAACATCGTATAAATATTTGGACATAGGAATCTG
>NW_017175736.1:0-200 GCF_001652005.2 Ceratina calcarata | reverse complement strand
CGGGGCAAGGAGCTCGCGTCCGTAGTTTAGAAATGCCGGGGTATACCCCGTGGTTTCCGATACGGATGTATTACATGCGAACACGAACTCCGCCACATGGGCATCCCATTGTCGCTGCTGGGTACCTGCATATTGCGCGATCATTGTTTTCAAGACGCGATTAGTACGCTCGACGGGGTTACATTGCGGGGTATAGGGTG
>NW_017175735.1:0-200 GCF_001652005.2 Ceratina calcarata | reverse complement strand
CCTCGCAACGTTCCAAGTTCGGAGGTTACGGTGCCGCTCTGCCAGCGTACCTAGCTTCGCAACGTTCCAAGTTCGGAGATTACGGTGCTGCTCTACCAGCGTACCTAGCCTCGCAACGTTCCAAGTTCGGAGGTTACGATGCCGTTCTACCAGCGTACCTAGCCTCGCAACGTTCCAAGTTCGGAGGTTACGGTGCCGCT
>NW_017175734.1:0-200 GCF_001652005.2 Ceratina calcarata | reverse complement strand
GATGAGTTCATTGCAAAAATTTGTGTTGTTGGAGGATTCCTTGATAATGCATCTGCATTCAAGTTTGTGGTTCCTTGTTTGTAGACAATTTCGTATTCATATTCGGACAATTTTAGTTTCCACTTCCATAGTCTTGATGTGGGATCCTTAATGTTGTGTAACCAGACTAGTGGTTTATGATCAGTTACTATCTTGAATTT
>NW_017175733.1:0-200 GCF_001652005.2 Ceratina calcarata | reverse complement strand
TGAATATCAGTTCGTAATTTAATTTTAATTCAAACGGTCATGACGTGACCAAGTAAAAAACAGCTGATAGTGTCTAAACGAAGTTTAGAAATACTATCGCGCTTCTAACGTTTTCAGAACGTCATGTGAAACAATTTCAATGAATATCAGTTCGTAATTTAATTATAATTCAAACGGTCATGACGTAACCAAGTAAAAAA
>NW_017175732.1:0-200 GCF_001652005.2 Ceratina calcarata | reverse complement strand
CACCGGAAATAGTAGACTATTCACATCTTCACCAACATATTCATAACTCACGACAATGTATTTCAAAACCAATACCTGCAATTGCTTGCAAACAGATCACTCGTTTCATATATGACAATGTTCTACATAAATTCAAGTGCTCATTGTGTTAGGGATGGTGCCCTAACTTAACGCCGGAGGATATGAGAATCGGGTAGGAT
>NW_017175731.1:0-1049 GCF_001652005.2 Ceratina calcarata | reverse complement strand
CTACGTGATATTTCAATAGAAAACATCAAAAATATTCGACAAAGTAAATTCAACTGATTCTAAAAATGAAATATGAAACTCGGATAATAGAAAATGCAAACATTCTTACATTATCGAAAATCGAAGACTACTTCCTCGTCGCGCTAGCTTCGTTCTCGAAATGATTCTAATACCAGAAACGAACAAACAGAAATAAAATGAAATTAATTAGAATTTTAACGCCCTCGTTCAAATTCCAATCGGCGAGCATACACAGACTCGGGAATATCGAATGGAATGGACTAGGAAATGATATCTGAATTTGATTGATTCGAAGAATGGAAGCAAGTGACCTTACGGTAGCATTGCACGCGGCCAGAAAATAAAAAACTAATTACGAAGAAGCACGGACTGGAATACGGCATTGCACGCGGTCACAAGAATTACACAATTTCAAAGAGAAGACTCGTAGGTCGTTGGGCAAACGCGTATTTGTTAATTAGAATTGTAATAATAACGATGTCGAGAAATAGTAATGCACAAAGAGTAGTTATAACACTGACGCCAAGTAATAAGTACGTCTAATACCGCAATGCACCACATAAACGTCTCAAGAACAAGAATAAAGAAAAGTCGAACACCAGTACATATGCACAGTACACGGCACGTTAAACTCGTCCATCCCATACGACGCACAGAGAACAACTGACGGCACTAACGGCGACGGCGACGGCGACGGCGACGGGACGCAGTACGCAGTGTGGCCCAGGGATCTCGTAATTTTTCGCTCGGCCGGAAAGTGGGGACGACGCGACCATTGTGGGGACCAATAGTTGGTGGGGGTATGCAGTGATTTTCACGGTAGCGCTGCGGAGGTTGAGGACGGGAGCCAACGAGAATCATTCCTTCCACTTACGCACACGATCGCACCGTATCCGTGTGCTCCGAGTTCGGCTGGACTTCGGCTCAGTAAAGAGAGAAGGCGAAACATCAGTCCGTCGCTCTTGCTCTCGATGCGTTAAAATCCAAGCGGTCTCCAGCCGACAGACGGCTGTTTGAACTCTCGATTC
>NW_017175730.1:0-200 GCF_001652005.2 Ceratina calcarata | reverse complement strand
TTCATACATATGTAGTATACAAGTCGACTTATATGCATCTCAGCCAAAGGTACGTCGAGAGGGACTCTAAGTATATCCTCAAATATACCCTAAAAATCCACTTTCCAGGTTGATTTTCAGACTGTTTCCGTTGAAATACATCTTGTTCACGTGTTTTGTAGCAGAATTCATGAGTTGTTCACACATATGTAGTACACAAG
>NW_017175729.1:0-200 GCF_001652005.2 Ceratina calcarata | reverse complement strand
CCGTTTTTCGTTTTCAGCTTCTACTGACGCTCTTGTCTTCCTATCGGTTCGCATGATTGCGAGTGGAAGCGCGGTACGTTTTCGCTATTAGCTACGGTTTCACATTATTCTATTATTTTTTTAGGTTTAATTCGGCGTTACGACAGAGGGTATTCCTCTGTATCCCGGATGCGCGGAGGATTCAATATTGAGTTATGTAT
>NW_017175728.1:0-200 GCF_001652005.2 Ceratina calcarata | reverse complement strand
TATGAATGTTTAAAAAATTAAAATGAATAAAATACTGTTTAAAGTATTAAAGGAAATTCATAGTAGTTTCCATATTTTATGAAAGTTGCACAAAAAATATGCAGTCTAGTGATTAGTAAAAGCAATGGGAGAGAACACTAGAATTCCAAGTGAGAGAAACTGAAGAGACCAATTGTATATCTGTCGAATTCCTGAGTTAG
>NW_017175727.1:0-200 GCF_001652005.2 Ceratina calcarata | reverse complement strand
CTAATGAACAGAAATTGTAGACACTGACGTTCTCTACAAGAAAAATTGTATGAATTTTTCTTCTAACTAACGTATTTAACAAGTTAAATATGATTAATTGGCATTTTATGGGTACTGACATAATCCGACCAATCCCCGTCGAATCAGCCAACTTTTCACCAAAAAATTCGTTTTTCCTCAATAACTCCTAAACTGTTAGA
>NW_017175726.1:0-200 GCF_001652005.2 Ceratina calcarata | reverse complement strand
GAGTCTCTGGAAGCAGAACCTCGCGGACTTGACCCAAAAGGACGTGTCCTCTGGCTTGAAGGTGCGATTCTCGTATCAAACCAAAGGCGAAACAGAGACCGTCAATTGGGTCGTCGAACTAAGTCCCGAGTTGCCGAAGAGACTGAGGCGATCTCAGAGGGTGTATGTCGGATGGAGTTCCTGCCGTGTGCAGGACTTCT
>NW_017175725.1:0-200 GCF_001652005.2 Ceratina calcarata | reverse complement strand
GTTATAAGTTATAAATAAGCAAAACATATTATATAAATGAAAAATTTTTATACTATTACTTTATAACAATAAAATTGACTAAACACATACCAAATATCCATTTTGTGTTGGCTAATAAGTAATGCCAGAACTTTTGCAATTAACAAGTATGGTCATTATTTTAATCTAGAAATTTCATCACTTTTTGGCCAACCCAATAC
>NW_017175724.1:0-200 GCF_001652005.2 Ceratina calcarata | reverse complement strand
GAGAAGTGTCCCGTCACCGCAGAGTCCCGTTGAGGAAAACTTGGCAAAGAGCAAGATTGCATCCCTTCGGGCTTGTGTTAATACGCAATTAAATTCTTATCGCTTGGTGGATCGTAAATGAGTCTGGGCGTGCGAATTCAAGTCGCGTCTCGTTTCGTCGACCATCGTATCCGCTATATGGTAGCGGCGTGCATCTTCTC
>NW_017175723.1:0-200 GCF_001652005.2 Ceratina calcarata | reverse complement strand
GTGAAACGCTGTCACTTAGGGAATCTAGTTCTTAATATAAGATTTCGTACGATAGAACAGATACATGTTTTGTATTATTTCTTTTTTTATACAATTTTAATAAAAATGTGAAATATACTTTTGTAATAATTTAGAAGACTATGAATTAGGCTACGATATTTACGAAAACGAAAAACACTATACAGGGCCCGCGCTCAATC
>NW_017175722.1:0-200 GCF_001652005.2 Ceratina calcarata | reverse complement strand
GATGTAGCAATTTCTTCGTGCAATTTTAACTTTCAATATTTCCTTATTAGTACTGCTTTATATATCGTTTATATAATTTTCTAAAATAATCTATTCATAATTATTTGGTCCGGTCACACATTAAATTGTAAAAAAATTACAAACAAGTTTTAGTAAATATGTAACAGATGATTCTGCAAATAATAATAATAAGAAGAATA
>NW_017175721.1:0-200 GCF_001652005.2 Ceratina calcarata | reverse complement strand
TTGCAAAAGTAATTTTAAATATTGCAGACCACTTTTTTAATCAGCATGAAAACTGGTGGTCAGTGGTGTAAACGCAATGGGAATAGCAAAACACAAACTGTGATATTTAAAGATGAGATTCTATGTAATAAATTGAGAGAATTAGTAGCCAAATGTGCAAATAACGCTAGCAAGTTTTCCATCGCAGCTTCGAGCTAGGC
>NW_017175720.1:0-1049 GCF_001652005.2 Ceratina calcarata | reverse complement strand
GAGAGAGAGAGAGAGAGAGAGAGAGAGACAAAGGCAACGAGAAGAGGGAAGGGTCGGCTGCAGTGGCCGCAAGGAGGACGCGGCTTCTGAAAAATGATGGGATCCAATATCGTGGCCGATTCGAGAGCGAGCAGTTAGCTGGACGTACAGAGGGCTGCTACTACCACTTCCCTTCCGCTCTCTATTTTCTTTATTATTGCACGCCACGACGAGGAGGAGAGCGTATCTCGGGCCAAGGAAACAGATCTAACAGGCTTGTGTGCAGGAATCGCATTCTTTAGTTCTCCATGTACCGTTCCATTGATCACGATTTCAAGGCTGACCGCTTATCCAAAGTGAACAATTTTTCGTGACCCTTTCACGACTCGATGTACCTGGCTCATTGCTTTTCGTTCGATTCCATCGGAATTCACGCTGACCACCTTAATTTTATTACTCAAACTGTCCGTTAGGTCGATAAAAATCGTGTCCAAGGTACACCGTATTTTTTTTTATGAAAAAGAGAAGATTCACTCGAACTAAATTCTGTCATCATTATTTGTTGATCCGGCTTTAACGTTCGGTTTCTCACGGTCGATCGAGACTCATTTCAACGAATCTCGGCGATAGCCAGGAGGGGAAGATTTGAGAGTTCCTCCGGAAGTTTTCAGCTGTAATTCCGCGGTGTCCCGCGGGGGAACGAGAGATTTCTCCTCCTTCCCCGAACCACTCGCTCTCTTCCCTCTTTTCTTTCTCCCTCTCGTCCACGCGCACCGGCTCAGATTTAATTTACGAGTTCATTTGCATCGCGCGAACCGTAACGTTCGTCGCCTTTCCGCACGACGGAGTTTCTATTTCTCGTATTCCCACCGCGGTTCACCAGCGTCGCGTAACATTCTCTTTGAACGTCTGTCTATAAACGCGTCTAACTTTCGTCCATTTACATTCGTACCAACAGCGTTAATTTCATCGCGACACGAACAATCCAATACATCCGTGTATCGTTCGAAATCATTTTTTTTGACACGCCGGGCGAGAAATTAATCGATAACAAAAGCCATCGAAGTTGT
>NW_017175719.1:0-200 GCF_001652005.2 Ceratina calcarata | reverse complement strand
GGGCATCGCGATAAAAAGTGTCTTCTTTGTAACTTCGTAACGGTCGTTTCGAATAATCGCGAATTTTAATACGCTTTAAAATTTTAATTTACATTTCAAATACAAATGTGATCTTTATTTAACACAGTGAGTGAATCAAAGGAAGGTTTCTACGAGAAACTTATCAGGGAAGGCCGCTGTCGAAAGCGGCCTATGGCCAC
>NW_017175718.1:0-200 GCF_001652005.2 Ceratina calcarata | reverse complement strand
AGTTACGACCTTGCACGAAGGTAGGAAAAACCACTTTCGGTTTTTCCTGGAAAAGCGGCCACCAACAACCAACCCTTTCTTCGCTAATTTTTACCCTATTGGTGCGCCTCAGGCACCCAAAAATTGTATAAAAGCCGCACCCTGAAAACAAATAAACGTTAGAGCAGTTAGAACCTTCACGAAGACTACTTCTTTATCCA
>NW_017175717.1:0-200 GCF_001652005.2 Ceratina calcarata | reverse complement strand
AGGCCGAAGAGGAGGAAGCCGCCGAAGAAGAAGCCATAAGGGTACGCATTTTTTTCCCTAGCTATGACTCACAGTGGTTCAAACAGCGAGTGGACAAAATTGTTCTTTCACGAAATTCGTACTTGATTTGCTAGTCAAGAAAAGGATTAACCCTTTGCACTCGAGCGGCGCCGCTACGGCGCCCGGCACGAAAACTAATT
>NW_017175716.1:0-200 GCF_001652005.2 Ceratina calcarata | reverse complement strand
GTGGCAACACTTGAAATGATTGAGACCAACTGAGCGGGACTAACGTCCTTAAATTGTTACTTCCGCGATCGAACACTGACTGTGTTGCAAACTATAAAGCGTTGAGGGGCTGGGGTAGTCACATGACTTTCCTAACATTTTTAAGTAAAATTTTGACGTTTTCTTTCTCTATTTTATCGATAATCAGGCAAAAATGGTGT
>NW_017175715.1:0-200 GCF_001652005.2 Ceratina calcarata | reverse complement strand
TTGTTGGTCGAATCGACAGATACGTGAGGAAGAGACGGGAAGTGTTTGGTCACTTCTACCTCAGGGACCAGAGGATCGATTCGCTGTCGTACGACAAACTGGTGAGATTCTTCAGGGAGATCGATCCGTGGGACAAGGTAGCGGGAGTGGTACTGTATGTATATAGAAAACGATTTTGGTGCGCTGAACGTCTTCTTCTG
>NW_017175714.1:0-200 GCF_001652005.2 Ceratina calcarata | reverse complement strand
GGTTCGGCCGAGCCACCGATAGGTGCCGTGGTGGTGCCGACCGCTCGCTCGCTCTGATGAGAACGCGACTTAAGCTAAAGGTAGGGTTGGTAAATGAATAAGGCAAATTACTAAGACTAGATTTATTCTCTAAACCGATGGTCCGGATGAGGCGGCAGGTGGCACGGAAGGTCCGGCGGGTGGCCTTGCCACTGGGCCTC
>NW_017175713.1:0-200 GCF_001652005.2 Ceratina calcarata | reverse complement strand
GGAATTGACTGAGGTTTAATTGATCAATGTTTAGTCTGGATTTGGATGGTTTGTTATTATTGAAGGGGATGATTAGTGAAGAGGCAGGATTCTGTACTTCTGTCGTTCTGCCCTCATTGGTTTGTTGTTGATGTAGGTGTTTCTTAGCCTTGGTAAAAAGGGGAAATAATTTTTTGTAAATAAAGAGTCGTATGTGCTGG
>NW_017175712.1:0-200 GCF_001652005.2 Ceratina calcarata | reverse complement strand
CACTCCTCAATGAGATGTAGGAAAAAACTGCTGATGGTAAACGGCATTTAAATAAACGGTTTTCATGAAACACACTTGTACAATTGAGGAGTCCAATGGTATTTTACCTAGTAGTACGTGCCAAATAAATGTAGAAAGTACCATGATAAAGAACAGTCATATCAATTGAATATTGCACAAATATTCTTAGAGGAGATTCG
>NW_017175711.1:0-200 GCF_001652005.2 Ceratina calcarata | reverse complement strand
GATTGAGAATAAATGAGAGAATTGTGTACAAGTTAGTTGTATTAAAGTTTAAGTTCCTTTAAACCAAAGTCCTGTTTATATCTGAAAGGCTGCATAAAACACATTTCTTATTCTCTGTTTTACATTTTCAGATGGGAAGGTTTCTCTTCTTCCTTTTCACGTTAATGATTCCTAAGTTTAGCGTGAAACATGCTTATGGG
>NW_017175710.1:0-1051 GCF_001652005.2 Ceratina calcarata | reverse complement strand
GTACTTATTTTATTTTACAGGATTTTCTCATCCTATGTTATTTTTAACGACTGTATGTTTAGTTTTTACTATATAAGTATCAATCTAAACAAGAAAAACCTCTAGAATATCGTATACGTATCATGCGTTATGTGACAAGTCGAAATTTAGCATATATTTAGAATTTATGTAAGACTTGGCGAGTTTCAAAGGTTTAATCATACGGTTATAGAAAATAATAATTAAGGTATTAAATAAGGATTTCTGATTGAGATGAAAATCTTATTTAGTATCTTTAATTGGTCCAAGTCGTCCACGATAGACGATGACAGTTCTCTACAGGGATCGTTTCGATTCTTTCTGATTGCAGGTTGAAATCAAACGTGCAGAACCACGAGATTCGTCTAGCAAAATGAATGATAGTCACCAAGGCCAGTGGGGACCACCTCAACAGGGTGGCCCTCCGATGGGTATGGCTGGGAATATGGGACCTATGGGTGGTCCGAACGGGCAGATGGGTGGACCTATGATGGGGGGACCGATGGGTCCACCAGGAAATATGATGCAGCAGTATCAGGGTTGGGGAACCAGTCCTCAGACTGGAGGATATGCTGCTGGGTACACTACTCAATACAACTCTCAGGGTTGGGGTGCACCTCCCGGCCCTCCTCAACAGCAACAAATTCCGCCACCACCACATCATCAGTGGGGTAGCAGTTACAATGTCCAGCCCGCAGCAGCTACTCAAGGTTACGGAAGTTACGGTGAGTGTTTTTAGACAAACTATAATATTTTATTTTTTTTTTATTTTTGCTAGGATTTAAGCCTTTATTTATTCAATGCGGCAACAAAAATTAAAGAAGATAGTAATTTCTTCTTTCATGCGAATCGAATTTTCCTCATTTACTTGAATAAATATTACGCGAATTGACGCGTCATTAATTATAAAATAGGAATTACCTGCGACGTACCTTCATGTTGTACGTATTGAATATGTCGAAAGATTTTAATTAATGTTGAAATAAATGCAACATGATAAGTCATTAATTTCTGAAGCACGACACGCAATAAA
>NW_017175709.1:0-200 GCF_001652005.2 Ceratina calcarata | reverse complement strand
TGTAATTTAAATTGACATTTATTTTCCTCTTTAAAAATAATCATGTGTACGTGCATTGTTTACATTTTCTGTACATTTAATTCTTTTTATAAATGCAATAAAATTTGCAGTCTAATAATAGAAGACCACTTCGTTCTTCAAACGTAGAGTCTTATTATATATTTTAAGAATCCCATTAGAACTGCCAATACATCAAAGGA
>NW_017175708.1:0-200 GCF_001652005.2 Ceratina calcarata | reverse complement strand
CTCCCTCTTTTTCTGCTTCTATGTTGCCTGCACTGTCTTGAGGCTCGCGTGTTTTCGTGTTCCTCGCAAACATAACCTTTAACTGTCATTCTGTACCTACTGCTCATTTGTTTGTATTTTTCGTGGATTCTTGTTTTTAACTTAATTGTGGGTTTGTCGTTCTGTGTTTTCTTTAGCATTGTTTATAAGCTGTTTGTTTT
>NW_017175707.1:0-200 GCF_001652005.2 Ceratina calcarata | reverse complement strand
TGGTAAAAAGTTTGTATATAAGAGTTGTTACGAAAATGATAAAAGATTTTCCTTACGTTGGCATTTTGACTGAAAACAATAGATTCGTCTCCGTCTCTCACCCACGCACGATTCCATTTAGAGTCCTTAAGAAATTTATTTCATGATGGGTTGCTACGCGATTCGTTTTTTATTTATCACTTTTAGAAATATCCAAGGAA
>NW_017175706.1:0-200 GCF_001652005.2 Ceratina calcarata | reverse complement strand
TCTCTAATCTCCTGATCAAACTCTCCATTTCCTCCTCATTTTCCGCCAACACCACGTCATCCGCATATGCCAACATGCATTCCCTCCTTTCCCCGATCCACACCCCTCCCCACCATCCTTTCCTCATTTCCTCTTCCAGGTCCGTCGTGAGCAGGTTGAACAACAGCGGGTTTGCTGGACATCCCTGTCTCACTCCTCTA
>NW_017175705.1:0-200 GCF_001652005.2 Ceratina calcarata | reverse complement strand
GCACACGACACGGAAGAGGGAAGAAATGAACAAAAAGAGAGCGACAAAAAACGGGAACGAAACCGCAGCGCCTCCTCCGAAACAAAACCGGACCAAAAATAACCTTTAAACGAAACCGAAAATGCAAAGCAAGGAAAATAAAGAAAACAAAACCAACAAACAATAACAATAAACACAAACAAACGAGCAGAACAGACACA
>NW_017175704.1:0-200 GCF_001652005.2 Ceratina calcarata | reverse complement strand
TATGTATGTATGTAGCCGCAGCATCTCTTCCTGCTCTTAACTCTACTTCGTTAATCCATGTATACTAAAAAAGCATTCGCAGTTAAAGTAGGATCAATTGTTCTAACTTATTGTGAAATTTGTGGAAAAGCAATATCTACTTCAAATTATTTTACTCGACAGTAATATCTATGTTCTTATATTTTATTGATTGAAAGTAT
>NW_017175702.1:0-200 GCF_001652005.2 Ceratina calcarata | reverse complement strand
TCCTCATTTCATACAGAAGTTTTTGGAGCGACGTCATTTATATTTTTATGGTAGAAGACGTGCCTCAACCCAACTATTATACTCTGTTTTTTTCAGATTATTCAGTGAGATACGCCGTGGTTAAAAAGAATAAAGACCGATTTTTAAAATCGATTCTAATAATTTTAAGAAACTTAAACACAAATATTTTCCAACTATTT
>NW_017175701.1:0-200 GCF_001652005.2 Ceratina calcarata | reverse complement strand
GCTCGTAGGTACGAGATTCCGGAGTTTCTGGAGCAACTAGAAATTTGAGAGCATTATTCAATTCCACACCCATATGGACTCGCGCGTAATTGGCGTACTGCTCAATCGGGATCTTGCTCAACTGTAATGCCCAGTCGAAGCGCTTAAAATAATCTTCAACTGTTGTGCCATCACAAGTTCGGAATTCTCGAAACACGAAT
>NW_017175700.1:0-200 GCF_001652005.2 Ceratina calcarata | reverse complement strand
GCGCGCGGACAATTCACAATTATACAATTTACTTAGTTTAATCGACAAGGACTGATTGAACACTGGCGATCGAGTTGTCACGTGGCCTATTTCGCGATCTAACACGTGGCCGTTGCACTGATTTGAACTTGAATTTCCTAATGCTCGATCTCTGTACCGATTCGTGATCTTCCCGTGATCAATCGATCAAACCGATATTA
>NW_017175699.1:0-1051 GCF_001652005.2 Ceratina calcarata | reverse complement strand
TGTAAGAGAAAAGATTATTAATTATTTTAACAATTACAACAATACTATAGCCTAACTTAATACTACTTATAATATTCTTACCTGTAAGGAAAGAAACGACATTAAAAGTTATTTAATCCAATCATTCCTTTCTTACAATAATTGATTCATTCTTACACTAACGTGAATTATCTTTCTACGCTGCCGTCTGTTATTGAACTGACGACTCTCGGCATTTATAGCCACGTGTCGAAAATGTTTTTGTCAAACCAATGACCTCAATTAGTCACCTGATGAGTAACTGCGCGCAAAATGTATGGAATAAGTAAAGTAATAAATGTATTACTTTACATGTATTATAGTTACGTTGCGTGCGTGTTGTCTGTCGTACCTAAACATAATTACTGAGACGCAACTCGCAGAAAGCCTACAATCTTCACCGATCTTGTCATCCTTTCACTCTAATTCGATTATTCGCTTTATTCAAATCGAATTTCATAAGCATAAACCAGTTTGTCCATCGACAATAAGAGAAAAGACCCGGGGTACGGTGGGACGAACAGAATCGAATCTTGTTAACGTGTCAGCTGCGATCGCTTATGCGTAGAAGCCCTGCAATAATTTCGCGTACACGCTCGTTTTACCGAATGTCTCCTTTATCGCGCTTCATGCGCCTTTATGCCTCATTCACCTTTATGCTTCATTCATGCTGACAACAGGAGACATTGTTCATAGAAAATCTGCATACGTTTCATATGATGATTGACACAGTAATTGCTATAGTAATCGATACAGTGTTTCACATATTGATTGATGTAACATTCAAGTGCTAGGACAGTCGCGTGACTTTCCTAACAATTGTCGGTTCTATCGTACATCTCTATTTCAGAGAATCAAGACAAAATTCGTTTTAATATTTAGTTTAAGGCACATTCCAGCCCGCTCGAATCCTTATTTCATTCAAAACAACCTCCAAATAATGTATGAAAAGCACCTAGTATTTTGTGAGTGTTAATCCACAAATATATGTAAAACTGAAAACTTATATTTTATTATTATAATATTATTTTAT
>NW_017175698.1:0-200 GCF_001652005.2 Ceratina calcarata | reverse complement strand
CCGCTTTGCAAACGCCGCGCGGTAATTGAAAATTAACAATCCACTCCTCTACTCTTTGGCTCGAGGCTGTGCGAATCCTTAATTATCATTTTCTCTAAAAGTTGCATTTTTAATGCATGTCTTCGACTTTTGACAGAGATTATCTTAATTCATATTAATTGCGAATCTGTAAAATAGAATTTATGATAGAAAGGAAATCT
>NW_017175697.1:0-200 GCF_001652005.2 Ceratina calcarata | reverse complement strand
TCCAAGGGGTACCCCTTCAGATTTTGCGAAATTTTCGTTTTTCCTCAATAACTTCCAAACCATTTGACTTACGAGAAAATTGCATAAGACCTTTTTTGTAGAGGACAACGAGATCTACAATTTCCATGTAAAAGTTTTTCCCTATCGTCAATAGTTTACGAGTAATTCGCAAAAAACTGTTTTTTCGTTTTTCGTCAATA
>NW_017175696.1:0-200 GCF_001652005.2 Ceratina calcarata | reverse complement strand
CGATAACCATAAGTAGGACCGTACCTATAAGAAATTTGTGGGCTTACCTCGGGTGTTGGAGATAGAAAATTATTTTAAAATGATGTATCCTGGCATTCAACCTAATCACTCGCTTAATCCGCCAGAGCGAAACTCGCTCTATGGGGAATCCGCCCGGAAGCAGATTCAATGCTGTGCGCCGAAGAGGAGCAAGTAAATAA
>NW_017175695.1:0-200 GCF_001652005.2 Ceratina calcarata | reverse complement strand
TTGTTCGGAGTTTGGCGACCAAATTCTTGCATGAAGATTTAATCCAATTCACATTGTTCATTGTAACAAGTGATAAGAATGTAAATTACGTTTGATTATACTTGTTCAAGGAATAATCCTTATAATAGATGTTTTTAATCTGTAAACATTCTGTGTTCTCAGTTGCAGGTGTATGCAATTTAGAATTAGTTCGGTTAAAA
>NW_017175694.1:0-200 GCF_001652005.2 Ceratina calcarata | reverse complement strand
GTGCACAGAGCTATACAACGGTAACACATGATGACAATGACGATGACAATTCGTATATTTTTTTTTGTCCTTTTCTGTTTTATTTTACACGAGATTCAACAATGTATCGAGTAGAAAAGCCGTCCGCGTTCAATCAATTTTTTTCTTCTTCTTCTTCCCCCTCTTAATCCGCGGTAACAAGGGTTTGGTAAAATATATAT
>NW_017175693.1:0-200 GCF_001652005.2 Ceratina calcarata | reverse complement strand
TCCCTGTTCGGGGGGTTTTTTCACATCCGTTTGGTTTTGGATCTGCGGGAGGTGTTCGGGGTTAGGCTTAGAGTCAAGTTTTTTTTTTCTATGTGTATACGATAGTTTATTTCTGTTTGTTCTACATTTCTTCTTTATTATTGTTATTATGTTTGTATGTTTGTATATACATTTCAGCGTGTCTGGTACTTACTCTGCTT
>NW_017175692.1:0-200 GCF_001652005.2 Ceratina calcarata | reverse complement strand
GTTGTAAACATTGTTTTAATTCCAATTTACAATGTATTCTAGTTTTAATGAAACTCTATATACACATTTAAATTCAAGACACACTTTTGCCGTTGAATTCAACATCTAGCGTATAATAAGTTCACTGTGGATTCTATGAATTTATAGAGAGATAAATAGATAGCTTGCAAGAATATATTATATATGCATAATGCATATGT
>NW_017175691.1:0-200 GCF_001652005.2 Ceratina calcarata | reverse complement strand
GGCCATCAGCAGGACGACCGGACCCGGGATGGGTCGGAACCTCTAACTCCACCTCTATAAAAATATAGAGGTGGTCCGACAGTAGTCCATCCCGACACTAGTCGCGCCGCTCCAGAGGAAGCCCAAGTGAGATCCATTACAGACTCCTGAAAGCGGACGCACGTGCTCCGGGTCCCCCGGTTTAACAACCGGAGGCCCAG
>NW_017175690.1:0-200 GCF_001652005.2 Ceratina calcarata | reverse complement strand
GTATTTGTACTGTCACTGGTATCTGTTTCGTCTTCTACAATTAAGTGTGATACTTCTTTGGGAATTCGTTTTGTCCTATACATTGAAGACTTGAATAGGTTTAACATGTCCGTTGTTACAGGAAAGTCCATACATGTTTTTTTAGTACTTCTTAAATGTAATTTTATTCTCGTTATCGCACAGACAGTTTCTGGCTTCAA
>NW_017175689.1:0-200 GCF_001652005.2 Ceratina calcarata | reverse complement strand
GGAGACGGCCGAGCGGACCCGAGAAGCGGCGGACCCTCCTCGGCGGAGGAGGTGGGGGAGGAGGGCCCTCTCATCCTCCACTTAGGAGGGCGGTGTCCCCCCACCATCACCAGTGGGGTCTTCTGAAGGCCCCACTGGTGGCCACCGATGTCCGGTGGCCGGGAAGTTAGGGGGAGGAGACCAGCGTTGAGATATTTTTA
>NW_017175688.1:0-200 GCF_001652005.2 Ceratina calcarata | reverse complement strand
GTTTACCTGAAATAGAGACACATCGTTTAAAGTTTATTCTTCAAGTGTCAATTCCCTTTCATAATCTTTTCTTTAGTAATCACTTTGATTAAAATTTTGACTCAGTCTTCACACACCTTATCAACCATCATTCCGCCACGTCTCCTCTTTCGTCCCTACTCTACTAGCACTTGGAGGTGTGCCGCCAAATTATAGAAATA
>NW_017175687.1:0-200 GCF_001652005.2 Ceratina calcarata | reverse complement strand
TTCTCTCTCTCTCTCTCTCTCTCTCTTTCTTGTATTTACAAAATTATACTCAAAACTTTAAACGTATTTTTCTCGAAACAACGTTTTTGAAGTCGGTGCGCAAAAGATCTCCAAAACGGCTTAACCAATCGTTACCAAATTTCAACCAGTTATTTTTAACATAATTCTGAAGTACTTGAATGATCGATATTTTGATTTAT
>NW_017175686.1:0-200 GCF_001652005.2 Ceratina calcarata | reverse complement strand
TCGGGAGTCTCGCCGCATCGTATCTCGGCCGCGAGAAGGCCGCCTCGGGCGACGCTGCCTAGCGTCCACTTCGAGAGGCTTGCCGCGTCGGACCGGCTGCACGTTTACGCGGGGACGGAGGAAATATGCTCCGTCACAACGGGAAGGTAACGGTAATTTCCAGCGACGCGAAGAAATGCAAACTATTGGTCTTGCGTCCT
>NW_017175685.1:0-200 GCF_001652005.2 Ceratina calcarata | reverse complement strand
TGTAGATAGACCTCGACTCGACATACTCGGTCCCCTGTCGGGTCCCAAGGTTTGACCTCATAACAATAGCAATCGAATGGAGTACGAAGAATAAACTTTCCTCAAACATAAAGATTATCGAGGAATAAGTTCTCCCACTTCGAGCCCTCCTCTTTACTTGGAGTCCCGTTTTCCTGGTCCCTAACCGAAATCCCATTCGA
>NW_017175684.1:0-200 GCF_001652005.2 Ceratina calcarata | reverse complement strand
CAGAAACACCTCCAGAATCACCCCTTTTCGGCTCTAACACTTTTTCTGGGACACCTTGTATAGCCTATACAACCCTAAGAAAAATCGGGTAATTGCTGTATTTTACATCCAGCGTGGAAATCAGTGATTGGATATTTCGACAGCTATAGTACTTTGTGTACCAAGGGCCGAAAATGGGTCTTTCCGGGCGAGGTTGATGT
>NW_017175683.1:0-200 GCF_001652005.2 Ceratina calcarata | reverse complement strand
GGCGCTTCATTCGGCTCAAGGGCACATTTGACCCCCTTATCCAGCCAGGCCCTTTGTTTTAATGTGATTGATATCTTTTTCTTCCAGTTTCACAATTTCCCTACAAAAGTCTTGTAGTTCTTCGGTAACATTTGTTGTACATAACATTTTCATATCCTTAATAGTACATCCGAGTTTATACAATCGATAGTGAATAGCCC
>NW_017175682.1:0-200 GCF_001652005.2 Ceratina calcarata | reverse complement strand
GAAGAGCGTACATTCGTCGGGTAAGTAGTTGCATGATATTTTAATGTTTATTCCTGGAGAAGAGCTACGATTACTGAACATTCAGCTTTACTCTCGGTCGTGAAACTCGGCATCAGTGAAATGGGATAACTTCAAGATGACCATTAATAAGCATTTATGAATCTATCGATGTGAATACATACTTCTGAATACGCATGTAT
>NW_017175681.1:0-200 GCF_001652005.2 Ceratina calcarata | reverse complement strand
TTGAATGCTTGTCTTGCTTTTGTAAGTTGATAATCTATATGGAGGTTGTATTTTAGTTGGTCGTCTAGAGTTACACCTAGGTATTTAACTGATTGTTTGTGTGGTATTAGTAGTTGCGAATTTCTATTTTCTTTTAAGTGGAATTTTTTCCAGTTGTGTTTGGTGTTATAATTAGCATTTCTAAGTGGTGGTCTGAAGAG
>NW_017175680.1:0-200 GCF_001652005.2 Ceratina calcarata | reverse complement strand
TACAGACAGTAAATATATAATACAAGTGTTTTATTGTAGCTTTTGAAAAGTTATTTAATATTTACGTATTAGTTACAATTATTTTATTGATAAATAGTAAATGTATATTTTAAAATAAAAGTCCTTTATCGAACTTTCTGAGGTCTTTTCTGGGACGACATCTTACCCTTCCACTTCGCATATTTTCTTCGCTGTTTCAG
>NW_017175678.1:0-1051 GCF_001652005.2 Ceratina calcarata | reverse complement strand
ATAGAAATACTGGCTGACACAGGCCCTCACTTCGGAGTAATAAACCGCTCGAAAACCCTCTTGACATAAACACCTGAGATACTCAACGAGCCTCCTCATACAAAACGAAGAAGGAGCTAGGACGATTAGCAGAGAAAGAAGGGACATGAAGATAATAGTAACACGTTCCTGAAGAGATAATCGCATCACTAAAGAAGCTGGCCCCGTAATAAGAAACACAAGACATGAGTACGGGAAAATTAATCACTGCCACAATTACACCAGTAAAAATTCTTAGGATGTCAATCCATGAAATTTAAAAAAGGAAGAAGAGAAATTGAACGCAAAGTGAATCTAAAAAAGTCAAGAAATTCAGTAGAACAATCAAGGAAATCGAGGAAGGGACTCAGTACAAACACACAACCACCCATAACAAAAACCACCTACACAAAGTAACATCACAAATAAATCCGTTCCTTAAACATAGAATTACTCGCTCAAAAACAGCAAAAGTCATCCATTAACAAAAAGCAAAAACACCTGACGATCCGAAATACACCCAATACGATAATATAAGGAAATGGGTTTACTTACTTTAACAAACAAATCACTGGCATACATTAACATCTCTGAACAAAAATTCAAGACAATACACACCACCAATACATAAATAGCGACGACAACCGACTTTACTTGACTAGACAGAGAAACATGAAACCAATGGCTCTGGTAACCAGAACAAACAGCGAGATTTAAATAACAAGATGGGAATACGAGCGACATACCACAGAACAAACTAGCGGCAAATATAAAAAAGGAAAAGAGCAGCCAGGAAGCTGACATACTGCAAATCCATCGTGAACACGGGACACAATAACAATGAGATAAAAGCCGCGAACGAAGATAATGAAACACGACCAGAGAAATGATAAGACAAGTCATTATAAACACCCCGAGACCGACGAAATGAAAAATGAGACACGCTTCCTCCGAATCATAAACACAATAACCAACGACTCAGAGTTCACAGGAAACATTTCTCAAGGCCTATACAGGGTGCTGTGAACACACT
>NW_017175677.1:0-201 GCF_001652005.2 Ceratina calcarata | reverse complement strand
TGATATTTATTTGTATGTGTTTAATATATGGCTAGTTTTAATATGCTTACGATATCATCTTCGATTGTTAAAAATGAATAGTGCTTCCTACTACAAGAAATACTTCAACGGTGTTCAAAAAGATGATGTATGAATTTCAATTACTTTAAAACTCTTCCTACGTTAAATGTGACCACAAGCAGTAATATAACTTTATAGTAT
>NW_017175676.1:0-201 GCF_001652005.2 Ceratina calcarata | reverse complement strand
GTAAACGGATATCTGGTAGAAATGATATTTATTCAATAAAAGACTTAAAACTATTGGTACACGGATGGCTCCGGGCGCGCTGCCACCGGCGCGGGTCTCGGGGTGTCGTCGACTAGGCGTCGCGAGCTACGGATGAAGTGTACGCATGTTAGGGCTAGCGTATCGTCGCGGGATACGTATGACGTATAAAGAATCTTACTC
>NW_017175675.1:0-201 GCF_001652005.2 Ceratina calcarata | reverse complement strand
GATCCCTGTCAGGACCTCCGCAGACGTTGACCCCACCCGGCTAATCCAGGTGCCTCAAATGCTCGCAAGCGAGCACCGGTACAGGATGGCGAACTCCCTCGCAATTACCAATCCCAGTGAGAGAAGGATGGCGACTGTGGTTTCCAGTCCCCGAAGGGTCCTACGCTACACGCTCCCCACCCCGCCTGACGTCGTAACACA
>NW_017175673.1:0-201 GCF_001652005.2 Ceratina calcarata | reverse complement strand
TCATCACATAGCCAATTGTGAATTCCATTATGTCGTTGGAATAAGTATCTCTTCTATCATTATAAATGAAGCGAGGTGCAACCAAGATTGTGCTGAATTATCCGCATTGGGCGTTTGCGATTTCTTCAATCCAATGATGTTTGCAAAATGATATTCCGGGATGGTAAGAGCGATTTTTTGCTATTTCCGGAGTCATGGGTT
>NW_017175672.1:0-201 GCF_001652005.2 Ceratina calcarata | reverse complement strand
TTGGGAAAAATCATAGATGGGAAAAATGCGCGCGAGCATTCGCGTGCGCGGTCTTTCCGATGTGCTTGACGAACACCAACCGAGCATTGTCTTTATTTATTAATCTCAAATGAGCGCCTAGTCATAAAAGTTAGCCCTCTTTAGCAAAGGAAAATCGTAATTTCTTTATTTTCGTACTTACACCATTTTCATAATGAGTAG
>NW_017175671.1:0-201 GCF_001652005.2 Ceratina calcarata | reverse complement strand
GGGGGAAGGGGGACAAAGGGAAGGACAAGGGGGAGACAGAGAAAGAGACGAGGAGGCCTCACACAGAGGAAAGGGATGAAAATTTTGGCCAGGAATGGAACGTGGGTGTGGGAGAAAAGGAGGAGGAGAAAGGGGGAGAGAGAAAAGTGTTATTTTGGAACATAGCGGGGATATGGGGGAAGGACAGGGGGTTTTGGGATT
>NW_017175670.1:0-201 GCF_001652005.2 Ceratina calcarata | reverse complement strand
TTACTTCATGAATTTTTCATACGTGATATGACTTGGATGGACGAATTGAACAAAAACAGAGCGTGTTAATCTGGTCAATCCCCTTGAACAATCAGAATTTCCGCCACAACTCATGAAACTTTATCATCTTAATTTAGATAGGTTCAATTTAAAGGAAGTTCATTTTTTGAGATTTTATTTGTTTTACACATAGTCCTAAAT
>NW_017175669.1:0-201 GCF_001652005.2 Ceratina calcarata | reverse complement strand
GCGTAGACGGAAGGCAACGTGCAGCGGTCGAGCGTGTGGCTATTCTACGACCTCGATCGAGAAGCAGTCCACCGTTCTTCGCGACTGTAGCGTATAATGTGTAATAGAATGTTGTTGAAGAAATGGAGTTTTGTGTAAGACTTTTTCACGCTCTTTCTATGGTACGTCGCTTCGGCGTGTGGAGTAAGAGTACCGAAGGGC
>NW_017175668.1:0-201 GCF_001652005.2 Ceratina calcarata | reverse complement strand
ATCAGTAATAGTGCAGCCCATCGCTTTCCAATGTGAAGACAATCTTTGCAATTCTACAAAAATATGTCCAACATGAACGATGCTTCGTCCACTAATCTCGGCAGAACGCATGCGACCAACGTCGATGTTTCTATCAATCTATCTAATCTTGCAAAACGATATTTTCCTCTATATCGTTTTGCAATTCCGACGATACATTTT
>NW_017175667.1:0-1052 GCF_001652005.2 Ceratina calcarata | reverse complement strand
TTGTACGAAAATCCTGAAAATATGAATCATCAAGATCGAACGAATGTTCGACTTACAATTAGGCATTTAATACTTTCACCTCGACGTTTAAGATTAAAGTTACCGAAACACCGAACATAAAATTTTCGTTAGAAACCTAATACCTCTTTCGATCCAAAATGCCAATCTTTCTTAAGTCTGCTACAAAAAATCATTACCTTATCAACTGAACCAGCTATTCCATCCCGGCCATCATCATCATTCTGATAAACGGGGAAAGTCTTGAGCAGGAAAAACCGGGACCACCTCCATAAAGTTTAGCATTTAGACAGGAGTCTCTTCTCACGAAGCGCAACGTAGTCGAGTGGTCCATTACGAGGCAAAAGGAAGCCGTCGATAGTCGTTACTCGTCGGTTATCCTTCTCCTCCGTGTAAACCGTCCGGGAAACACCATGAGGGAAATTTCCTCGGTGAGGGAGGCTTGCCACTCTCCTGAGAAGTAGCGCCTTTTATCCTCGACGCGGTTGCTCCTCACGGGAGCGCGGTTCTTGTAATTAGGCCGCTCTCGAGGATGCCTCTTTCCTTCGGCCAGCGGTCGAGCAATCTCCTCGACGATCCCGCCGGTCTTATCTCGGCCGTTTTCTTCTTCGCGAGCAAACAAATCTCTCTGTGATGGAGAGCCGAGCAGCGCTGCGGTAGCGGTGGCGTGATAAAATTAAGGGGAGCGGTTCGTTAAGGGGCTCGCGGGACCGTTCCACGGCGCGATGCTGCCGTGAAAGACGGAGGAGCCTGCCTTCCTTCCACCGCTCGAGTGGTGCATTACGATGTTTACCGTTGCTCGATGCTTCGCGCCGGATATTGTGCCGCGATGCCGAGAGCTTTCCAACCACTTCGTTCCCTGTCTGACTAGCGATCGCTCCATCCCAGAAGGAAATGCTATACGACGCGTCAGATTTTTAGTGCATCCAACGAGAGCATGAAATGTTAATACCATTTAATGTCAACGAATCATTTTTCTTTGCTGTAAAAATACATTCGATCATAGAGGTATCACGAGATAAACGTTCACGTAG
>NW_017175666.1:0-201 GCF_001652005.2 Ceratina calcarata | reverse complement strand
TGCTTCTTTTTTTTACGACACATTGCACTTAATTTAAATAGATCCTCTGAAGTTAACTCTGTTTCTGGCGTAAGCAAAACACCGCAGTAATACACACATGTAGCAGTTTGTAAACTGCAGATCGAAATTAATATCGAAAATTAATGCTAAATAAATTCTTAAAAGTATGTTATTAAAAATGAAGGTCTATTCTATCCATTA
>NW_017175665.1:0-201 GCF_001652005.2 Ceratina calcarata | reverse complement strand
TACCTCCTCTGGGACACCCTGTATACTACAGACATGACCTGAGTACAATGCAATGAAAGCGAAATAGTCTTCAATAATTCATATTTTAGCTTATCTTTAAAAAATCATTTAATTATATTATGTATGTGTATGTTGACATTTCTATACAATATAAATCAGTGGCAATCATAATATAACTTTTATAAGAATGTCGCGTTGGTA
>NW_017175664.1:0-201 GCF_001652005.2 Ceratina calcarata | reverse complement strand
ACAAAGAAAAATAGTTAATTGAATGCAGTAATCTCTTATATCTGACCAATAACGATTTGTACTACTAGCCTTACAAAGAAAAGTAGTCAATTGATGCAGTAATCTCTTATGCCTGACTAATAACGATTTTTACTACTAGACTTAGAGAGAAAAATACTCAATTAAAGGCATTAACCTCTTATGTCTGACCAATAACGACTT
>NW_017175663.1:0-201 GCF_001652005.2 Ceratina calcarata | reverse complement strand
TGCCCATTTCCTTAAATGGAAGCCTCCTTGTGATAGCAATTGACAAACCTGTTTCTGAATGATTTCCAATCGGCCTTTATCAGGTGCACTGAGGAAAACGTCGTCAACATAGACGTCCTTTTCAATCACTGGTACGGCGAGAGGATAATCCTTTCCATCCTCGCGTACGAGTTCGAGGAGTGTTCGCATAGCCTTTATATG
>NW_017175662.1:0-201 GCF_001652005.2 Ceratina calcarata | reverse complement strand
TAAAGTCGACACATGCTGCACTGCCGTATCGTTTTCGCCCATTTTGTATGACAAAAACTTCTCTAACAGCCCGACTCGATTCGTTGCTGTTTTCTGTTCATGAATTTGGCTCAATTTATCCCACATCAGCTTCGACGTTTCGCATGATAATACACATGCTTGTTGAGCATCGCTTAATGATGCCAAAATTATGTATTTCGC
>NW_017175661.1:0-201 GCF_001652005.2 Ceratina calcarata | reverse complement strand
CGGCTAATTCGCATTTTAATGCGATTAACAGCATACGATGCGAACCTGCTGAAACATGAGGCGATAAGGCGAGAATTTGCATAACCTTTGAAAGATATTAACCAGGGTACACTCTTCATTGCGTGATACTCGATCCTCCTCTTCCCAACTTGTACGACGTTACGTTTCATACACCGTCGTCTCATGTAGTAAATTTCTTCG
>NW_017175660.1:0-201 GCF_001652005.2 Ceratina calcarata | reverse complement strand
TCGGCGATTATATTTATTCGAAAGAATAAAATCTTTTACGTTTGCCAGTGAAGATGAAAACAGAAATGACAAAGAATATGATAACAACTTAGAAACATTGGAAGAAGATGAAAATATTGTTTTATTTATAAACTCTATAAGACAGAAAGCAGAAGAAAATGCCAAGAAAATTCCCGAAACAAATACTTACAATGCTTTGTA
>NW_017175659.1:0-201 GCF_001652005.2 Ceratina calcarata | reverse complement strand
TAAGGGAAATTGTAGACGACCTTTTGATAAACGATATAATACGTGAGAGCGATTCGCCGTTTGCCAGTCCGATTCTGCTTGTAAAAAAGAAAAACGGGCAAGATCGTATGTGCGTAGATTTCCGCGCGTTAAATAGAATTACTGTTAAGGATCGCTACCCGCTTCCTTTAATCGAGGATGAGCTCGATCGGTTAGGCAAGG
>NW_017175657.1:0-1053 GCF_001652005.2 Ceratina calcarata | reverse complement strand
GTCCCTGCGAGAAGGGGCCGCAGGATGCACCTCTCGCACCAGGGTCAACGGGCAAGGATGATCCAAAGAGCGACCCAGCGCCGTCTCGAACACCCACTGGCTGGTAACGGGCCGCAAACAATCAATACGGAAACCCCCGTAATAAAGCTGAAGATTGGTTTTTCAGTGTTCTATGCATAAAGAACACTTTGGTTCGGAAAATTCCNCCGCAAACAATCAATACGGAAACCCCCGTAATAAAGCTGAAGATTGGTTTTTCAGTGTTCTATGCATAAAGAACACTTTGGTTCGGAAAATTCCAAGCTGTCCGATGGTCCAGGGCCGGTGTCTGTACTCCTTCTGGTTATCGAGATCCACTCCAGGACCGCGTATGCAAAATGCTCTGTATCTCTGCACGCGGTTGGTTTTTCAGTGTTCTATGCATAAGGAACACTTTGGATCGGAAAATTCCAAGCTGTCCGATGGTGCAGGACAGGTGTCTGTACTCATTCTGGGTTTCGAGATCTACTCTAGGACCGCTTATGCAAAATGCCCTGTATGTCCGTTCCGGTTAAATTTTCAGTGTTCTACCCATAAGGAACACTTTGGATCGGAAAATTCCAAGCTGTCCGATGGTCCAGGACCGGTGTCTATACTCATTCTGGTTTTCGAGATCTACTACAGGACCGCGTATGCAAAATGCTCTGTATCTCCGCTCCGGTTGGTTTTTCAGTGTTCTATCCATAAGGAACACTTTGATTCGGAAAATTCCAAGCTGTCCGATTGTCCAGGACAGGTGTCTGTACTCCTTCTGATTTTTTAGATTTACTCTAGGACCGCGTATGCAAAATGCTCTCTATCTCCGTTCCGGTTGGTTTTTCAGTGTTCTATCCATAAGCAACACTTTGGTTCGGAAAATTGCAAGCTGGCCGTTGGTCCAGGACCGGTGTATGTACTCGTTCTGGTTTTCGAGATCTACTCTGGGACCGCGTATGCAAAATGCCCTGTATCTCCGTTCAGGTTCAATTTTCAGTGTTCTATGCATAAGGAACACTTTGGATCGGAAAATTCCAA
>NW_017175656.1:0-201 GCF_001652005.2 Ceratina calcarata | reverse complement strand
TCATGGTACATAGTGAATGTTACATGGGTTCTGGAAAAAGCGAGGTAATACTTTGCCAACACATCGAATATTGAAATTCATAATGAAATAAAACATTCATTAAATATTCACAAATATGCATGATATATTTGCTGGGTAAAAACGAATGAGAGAGTGATATTCAATTACAGTAAATTTTAACATTCTTCGCTTTTTCATTTT
>NW_017175655.1:0-201 GCF_001652005.2 Ceratina calcarata | reverse complement strand
TCTTCGCTATCAACTTTTTTGATGTTCTTCCACTAGGATGCGATATGTCATGTATTTTGTGGAAAATTTGTTTTCTTAAACATTGTGGCACATAAGGTCTAATATTGTTTCGAACTACATCGCCATAAATATATTGATCTGCACTATCTAAATATATTTTCTGAAAATTCCATTTGTTAGGGGTTTCTTCTATTATTTCTT
>NW_017175654.1:0-201 GCF_001652005.2 Ceratina calcarata | reverse complement strand
CTTATATGCATCTCAGCCGAAGGAACCTAGAAAGTGACTTAAATATATCCTCAAACATACCTCATAATTTCACTTCCCAGGTTGATTTTCGGGTTGTTACCGTTCAAGTATATATTTTTCACATGGTTTGAAGCAGAATTCATTCACGTTCACACGTATGTAGTATACAAGTCGACTTATATGCATCTCAGCCGAAGGTAC
>NW_017175653.1:0-201 GCF_001652005.2 Ceratina calcarata | reverse complement strand
CACGAAACGAACAATAATGAATAAAATTTTACCTTTACCGAAATTTTAGCGTAGTTTCACTTTAATTGGCAAGGGAACTTGCTTCATTATAATAAATAGTACAGTGAACGTAAAATCCCGCGTATGCAATTAAAAGTACAGTAGTGAAGTACATGCGTACTACGTACAGCGTGATTCGCGTGGCTCACTTTATTTCTTGCT
>NW_017175652.1:0-201 GCF_001652005.2 Ceratina calcarata | reverse complement strand
TGCGACACCAAGTCCCATAAGGCTGCCACTCTTTATAAGTATCTCCTCGGTGGTCCCACTTTTGGCCCTTGGTGCACAATATACTATTACATGCAGTTATTACAAAAAGTGAAAGATTCAGATTAATATGTTAGAAATACGCATTTTGTCATATGCGTACAGTGCATATCTATACAGGGTGTTCCGTAAAGGGTGTAAGAG
>NW_017175651.1:0-201 GCF_001652005.2 Ceratina calcarata | reverse complement strand
ATAAATCGCAAATAGGATTAAAAGAGGTAAATTATCTAGGTCATAAGTTAACTAGTGAGGGTATTAAACCAGATGATAGTAAGGTAGAAGCGATTAGTAACATGCCAGTTCCTGAAGATGCTAAAGCAGTAGCAAGATTTTTAGGATTATTAAATTACTTAGGAAGGTTTATACCCAATTTATCTGAAAAGACAGAAAATT
>NW_017175650.1:0-201 GCF_001652005.2 Ceratina calcarata | reverse complement strand
TCAAAGTATCGACTACCTAATAATTAACCGGATCATACTATCGACTATATAGTCGGTAGCTTCTAGCCGACTGAAATATCAACTGTGTTGTCATGCGTCTACATCACGATCATAGTTTATGACATTTCGTGGTCTACGAGTTTGGAGTTAGCAGTTAAACTATCAAAGTACTAACACTTGAGGTTCTCCGCACAAGAAAAG
>NW_017175649.1:0-201 GCF_001652005.2 Ceratina calcarata | reverse complement strand
GTATCAAATTAAAAAAATTTTGACAGAATTTTAAATTAGAGATTTCGAGCTTTAACTGAAAAGCAAACGTCCAATAATAATTTATTGCTGAGTAACCATTTTCCAAACGTTGACAATTTTCGATACGAACATGACGACATTTTTGTTTTTGTGAAACGTGTATTTAGAAGATATTGTTTCTTGATATAAAGCTTTTTATTC
>NW_017175648.1:0-201 GCF_001652005.2 Ceratina calcarata | reverse complement strand
GCACAAATGCCGAGCCCTATTAGATGTTGATTCACAAGCTAATTTTATCACCGAACACCTTTGCAATAAGCTAAATCTTCCACGTACTTCACTTGACACAACGGTTAGTGGTCTACGTAGATCAGCCAACCCCATTCAATCTATTTCATATATATCAATCGCGTCGCAATGTAACAGCTTCCAATCAACAATGTCTTATCT
>NW_017175647.1:0-201 GCF_001652005.2 Ceratina calcarata | reverse complement strand
CCTTCTCAATACTTTAACTGCATATAATTAGAATTGTAACGAACTGCAATATCTTTATACAAATTTATTATACGTATCAGAAATTGAAAAAGATTTAAAATTAAATGACTTTTCAAAAGCTACCAAAATGATAACACTTGTATATGAAGTGTATTTATCAACGTAAAAAAATTATACAAACTTAAACAACAACAAAAATGT
>NW_017175646.1:170531-170967 GCF_001652005.2 Ceratina calcarata | reverse complement strand
AATAGTCGATGATGCTTAAACACGAATGGCGGTGGAACGGAGCCCGCAGCAGCAGCCCCTTGGAAGGACAAAATAAGGAATTCGAAAGCGGAACCGGATAATGTGGTAATTGTATTCTGGGAATCGGTTCGGCACGCACTCCTTAACAAGCATCGACGCGCCTGTCCTGTCTGGTTTCTAGACACGGCACGTTAATGCACATAGACGAGAAGGAAACGAGGCCAGAAGTCACGCTCTCGTGGTGGTATAAAACAACTAGGTCCGATCTATTTGATAGCACGTGATCTCTTTTCAGAAGCACAGGTGTCGGACTCACCGTCACGCGTGGTCCCAATCAATTACTCGTTACACGCGTCCAGCTCGTGTCTGGAAACTTTTTAAAAAAATAATAACACATTCTTTATTTAACACTAGAAAGACTGAAACTTAGTACATA
>NW_017175646.1:168905-170411 GCF_001652005.2 Ceratina calcarata | reverse complement strand
CATTTATATTCACATAGCATGTGCTCATAATTTAAAAAGTAATTATATTAATAAGGGAGGTTCTATCATAATTAAAAAAAAAGTACGATTGCATGAGAAATGTTTTGGAAGTTTTGAGAAATATTCTAAAAACGATGCGAGGTCGAAGGGAGTTGCATTCATTTCTAATTTACGAAAATTCGACGCAATCACGGACCGACTCGGGTAATTGAATCTTTTATCAACTGGAAAAAGCAAATTTAAAAAATCGATTTATTTGTTTGGAAAACGGGCGAACTGGTGATTTTAATTTTCGTGAACGTATCGATCAACGGTCTCGACGAGGTCGAAGCCGAAGTATTACCGAGCTCGATGAATTATTAATAAGACGGCGAAGTTTAGAGAACGAGAGGGAAAATGGGAGGAGAAGAGGTGGAATGAATGATAATTATTCGATCTCGGGAACCAGGAATTTCTGATCATTTTGTCTGTCCGCGAAATCTCACGTCTCTATTTTTCGAATGCATATTCATCGGGAGGGTGTACATTTTCTATATAGATATATCCGAAGGAGCGAACTTCGTGGAGGGTCAGACAGGCAGCGTTATACGGATCTCTCATAAATTACCACTAGTTGTCGGGTAACATGTTATTTGCCACCGAGCTCACAAATGAGTGCACTTTGTATTTAATTACTCGGCTCACGCCCAGGGCGTATCTCAGCGCAGCAGCGATGGACCTCCGTCTCGTCGGTTCGTTTTTGCCCCCCCGTTGCATTCGCTCCGTTTTTCCTTTCGCTCGCTTCCCTTTTTTTTTTTTTTCTCTTATCCCACGCGTTTTTACACGACGCGAGCTGCCAATTAATTAATGTCCCTCGTTTATCGCGTACCACGATCAGACGCCTATCCGACGTCGGCGTCGAGGGAAATGACGAGCAGAGAACGAGCTTTGATGCTCGGCTCGCACGGATGCGACAAGGCGAGCAGGTAACGAAAAAAGGTGAAAACAAAAGGCAGAGGGCAGAGATAATGCCGCGAATGGATACCTAGAGCAAGGATAGACCCTCGGCGAGCGTACGTTTCGTGGCCTTAATTATTGGTTCCGTTCACCGTTCCGCTCTCAAACAAGAACATAATGGATGGCAGCAATCAATTTTTAAATTGCGTCCCGAAGTCCAGATTCGGTGGTAGAAAATATTATTCCAGAGTGGCAAAATTTGATCAGCACTTCGCGTAATCTAGGTGCGGACCAATTATCCTATTGTGTCGATGATGATCATTAATCCGCGGATTTTTATGCGAAATCGATGTATTCTTGCGAGTCATGCGTAATATTCAAATGTCGACACACTTCTGTTTCTGATAAATGCTTAACATTAGAAAGACTGAAACTTAGTACACCAATACCTCACTTTGCGTCGTGGATACGTTCCAAAAAAACACGACGCAAATTGAAACGACACAAAGTGAATTAAGATTTTCTATAGCAAACCATGTAAAGATCGAAGATAGGTTCCAGGGTTACGAA
>NW_017175646.1:167908-168619 GCF_001652005.2 Ceratina calcarata | reverse complement strand
TTATTATTTGTACATTTGCCCAAAAGCAGTAAAAATTACTTCCTTGGGCAATCTAGTGTTAATATCAATGAAAAATGACTTTCGACCGCCTGCGAGGGGGGAACAGCCCGCTGTGCGGGTGCGAGGGTGGTTAATTGTAATCGTACGAGTAGTGGCAAAGGTTTTCGAGGAGAGGATTACCGTGTCGCTACTTAGGAAGAATTTTAGGGCAATGGCGATGCCGGGACGATCCCCCGAAATCCAACACGGCTGCGTTCGAAGGGAATGACAGAGATCGGGTTGCCACGGGACCACCTTCGTGCTCGCCGCAAAACTTTATCCTACCTGTTTTCGCTAATTGAGCGAGTAAAAATGTAACTGGACCTTACGCCCCTCAAGTATTTGCACCCTTTTCAAGATACGATCCGTACCAACCTTTTCCCAAGGTTTCGCGCTGGACCACGCTCCCTCTCTCCTCTCGCACAATCGCCTCGCCCGATCAGTTTACCTTTACCCGTTATGATTGCTCAAGTGTCCATTCTCGATTCCCACCGTTCCTCTTAAATACTTCATTAAACATTTATCGTATCATCTCTTTGACAATCATTTTTAATGCCACGAAAATTACACACAGGGTGTTATCTCTCACACAACCCTTCAATTTTTCACTCATTTGCAGCCACGAAGACGAACAATCTAAGAGGAGAAAGTTTAATACGAGAGGGTTTGGCA
>NW_017175646.1:159751-167149 GCF_001652005.2 Ceratina calcarata | reverse complement strand
ATATAAAATTGTAATTCTATTCGAATAAAAAGATTAAAAACCAAAACGAATCTGATTACTTAATGTCCACACCTCGTATCTTTGTCTGTCGTTGTTGATTCGATGTCGTCATTGCGTGTCACCGAAGGGTCGGGTAAGTACCTAATGCCTGAGGATTTGATAGAACGGAGGCGCCGCGCCGTAACCACCTGTTACTCCGTTCGTTCGCATACCCGGTGCTCCGCTCGGTGGTCGCCGGTCAGGTTTACTCCTCCGGAAACGGTGGGGTAGATCGCCGGTTTTTCATTGGTCGGCCGGCACGTGCTGCACGAGGGTGCCTCGCTCCAAAAACGCATAAATCCCTCGGCAGCGCGCCAGCCGACTTTAGAATCACCCCGGCCGTAGTCGGCGTGCGAACCACCGATCCATCGACTGGATCCTCGATCGATCCAAGGTGAAAATAAATCGAAACAATCTCGAAAATCGTCAGAAGTAGAGACAGGAAGAAAACTGTGATACCGTGAGGAGTGAAGGAAATTCAGTGAGGAACCCGTCGTCGTCTGAATTCGTGTAAAAATCGTAATGGAACTGCAGGAGATGTTTCGTTACGGATACATGTTCCCGCCGAGGGAGGACGAAGTGGTGTCCTGCGCGTATCTGGATTTACCGAGCTACGCTTATTCCAAGAATAAAACCGATCTACCTCCGGTGAGCACGATTACGATACCCCAGTGCATCGTTTACGACGACGGTAACCGCAGCGACGGTTGGCACACGCCGAGTCCGACCGCGAGTCTGCGATCGGTCAGTCCAGCCACGACGTCGTCCGTGTCGTCGGAAGCAGACGCGATGAGCAACCCCGTCACCTACCGTTTGTTAGGCTCCGTCGAGGACAAAAGGTACGCGCCGAAGAGGTCAGCGATTAAAACCGAGACGACGACGACGAATCGTTCTATGATCGAACTGACCGAGGAAGCGAACAGTATGGACGCAGACACGGACGATGGAACCGGTGACGCTGAATTGGAAACGGAACACGAGAACGAGAAGTCGCAGTCGTGCCGAGGCAGCGTGATCAGCAACGCGAGCAGCTTTTCGGATAGAATCGTGGACGGGGACAGCGAGGACGATGCAGAGATGAGCGACAGCGCGGATCACGTCGGATCCGAGACCGGAAGCGACAGGAACCTCGTCAGGAGAAGAGGTAAATACGTTAGCTCGACGATCGTCCGGAAACGTAGACTGGCGGCGAACGCGAGGGAACGCAGGAGGATGCAGAATTTGAATAAAGCGTTCGACAGGTTGAGGGCGTATCTTCCGTCTTTGGGCAACGATAGACAATTGTCGAAATATGAAACGCTTCAAATGGCTCAGTCTTATATCACGGCGTTGTACGATTTGTTGCAATAATCTTTTTTTTTAATCGTGACTAGTGAACCGATCGAACGACCAATAGACTTTTTATACTGTGTATACGATTGATTCATCATTTAATTTCATTGGACAATTTTCATTTCGTTGGACAATTTCGTTTAGTATCGAGTAGGCAGAGACGCTATTATTTTTTTACTATTATTTTAGACTGCGGATTTTATGCATTTATAAAAAAAAAATATGCATATGAAAAATTGCCTATTGAAGAAATGTGTAAAATGCATATTTGACATGGATTTTTTATTTCGCATAAGAATCCGCATTCTAATTATTATTATATTTAACATACTCGAACGGAGAGCTTAGAATTAGAATAAGCGTTATGATTAGGCTAAAAAAATGTTTACCTTTGAACTCGACAGCCTAATCATTCTCGTGTGTACATAGGAGCGATAATGTAAATTTTGTAAAATATCATTTTTATCAAATAAGTCTTGAATTGAATAGTTTTGTATGATAAAAAGGAAGCAAGTCAGGTACTTATAATTTATTGTATGATAAACGTTAATAAGCTTATTGAGACTGAAACGGCATGTGTTGATAAATATAATTATTTTACAAACTCCTGATGTCCATTTATTCCCTTCCGGTCAGTTCTGCACGTTGAAGCCGGACAATTTCAAGTCCTGTAAACTGTTCACGTTTCTTCGAGTTTAAAAGGCAGATAATGCGATCCTCTTTGAATAAGACTCGAGGAATCTCGTTTCGACTTTCATCCACCATCGCCATTCCTCGATTTGTTCGGATGGTCTTCTCACTTTTTTAATCGATCGAATCGTTTTCTGGAAATCAGTCAGGAGTTACAGGTTCACAGGGCGCGCGTAGGGGATGAAAGGTATAATTCGGGGCGAATGAAAAACAGCATCGTCATCGGTGGTCTGGTCGTCATACGAAACCCACGCGACGCGTCGGTGCCCGGTTTCATTGTAATTTGAGAAGTTGCAGCCTCCTTTCTTCGACGATGACTCTTCTTTCCTTCTCTCTATATCTCTCTTTTCGCCTTTAATTATTCGTTATTACACACTATCACTCGATGATTCTTTTTTACCTGCAAAAGGTGGTCGAAATAAAAACGAACAATCAACACCCTTAACACCTTCACGTCTCGGTCGTCTATAATAATTTAAATAGACGTTTCTTTTGTCTTCTAAACATTTTAACAACTCAATTAATATTTCGTATATTTTTTAACATGGCAAATATCGATAACGACTCTTCCTTCCTTTTCTTTATATCTCTTTTTTCGTCTCTTATCGCCTTTATGCAAATGGTGGTTGATATAAAAACGAACAATCATCACCTTTGACACCTTCAGATCTTCTCGTTCGTTTATAATAATCTAAATAGACGTTCTTTTTACATCGTAACAATTTAATTAATATTTTGTATATTTTTTAACATGAAATATCGATAACGACTCTTCCTTCTTTTTCTTTATATTTCTTTTTTCGTTTCTTATCGCCTTTATGCAAAAAGTGGTCGAAATAAAAATGAAAAATCATCACTCTTGATACCTTTGGATCTTCTCGTTCGTTTATAATTGTTGAGAGTCTCATGAGAGCGAGAGAGAGAGAGAGAGAGAGAGATCTGATAGCTGAGATTCGTTAATTGCCGAAATCGGTTTTTATTATCCCCCCTTCTAGAGCTAGATCTCAAGTAAACACGAACTACCTGTATTGTTCTAACGACACTTCGTCAAGGTAACTCTAAACTACAACAACGGGCACTATTCTAATTTGGTTTCAAAAAAGTTATACATGTAACCACTGCTATAGTGATTTTTTCTCTCACTCCATAATTTGATTATAATTAATTTAGTGTTTAAATTTTAATTGTAGAAAAATAGTGTTGTAGTTTAAGCCTTATAAATTAAGTGATGAAACTGACAGTGACTGTTAACCCCTTGAACGACAATTTATTTTCAGTCAGCACTTGAAAAAGAGGAAAGTTTATGACGAGCTGGACTCGTCATTTCCGTTCAAGGGGTTAATCACTAAAAAGGTAAATTCTTCTCTCCGACTCAGCTCCCAATTCTGATGATTCCTTTACTGAAAAATAATACTCTAAATATACGTTCTTTTTACATCGTAACAACTCAATTAATATTTTGTGTATTTTTTAACATGAAATATCGATAACGACGAGGAGCCACTTTTATTTCTCTCGTTTTCAACTAACTGAGTTCTGCCTTTTTCTTCGTATACCTTAAATTGATACGTGCAGCTTGACTTCTTACTTGAAACCAATGAATATTTCGATTTTGTCGTAAGAATGGGACCGATCTTCTGAATAAGTCATGCCACTTTTGCATTGAACGTGAACGCGGACATGCCGAAACGGTCGCCGGTGATTGATTTGTATGCTCGACATTTATTCGGCGATCGCATAAGCGATGGATCAGAAATTACGATTCGATCGGACGACTTCTATGAGTTGAAATTAAAAACACGCATGAATAATAATCAATTTACAAATGTACAGAAACGACTATCGGTCATGCGTCGATCGATCGTACGAAATTAACGTTAAACGTAAGACAGACGTAGTATAACGAAGCCGGGGAATACGATCGATTTAGAAGGAATAAAGAGACGCACAGGTGCGGCGAATATAAGCGGCCGGGGGCTCGTCACCGACAAATTTCAACAGGCCGATGATATTTATTGCCTGATCTCAGTCGGCAGATTACATTATTTTGATACTTAATGCGTTACGCCGGTGTGCGTCCCTCGGTCGCCCTTCCCCCTGCGATCCGAAGATCGCGTATGTGTCCCGGTGGTAGCCAGCCAGCGGGCTACGATAAAATATTCGGCAAGCTTCTCGGGGATCTCTACGCTAAATGTACTCAAATAAAGCAATCTCTACGATCAGACAACGAAGACGCGGCGGCGGCGTTCGTCTTTTATCCTCCGTTCTACCCCCTTCCCGAGCGAAGTTTGCCAGTTTCCAGCCGGAACCCCCTCGCAAGTATTTTTTTGACGACAGTGCCCGCTGGTCCAGCTTCCTTCTCTCTTTGTCAAGGATCTTCTGACAAAGCGGAGGTGGTAGTCCGCTCCGAGAATTAATTGCTTTCAACAATATTTACGTTCTCATCGTCCGAAGGATTCCTTCCGCCCGCCCTTCCTTTTTACTCTTCCCTTTTATTTTTTTAACGAACCGGGTCGCCCGGAGGAAGACGTCGCGCGATTTTTATCGTCGAACCGCGAATTTTATATTCGTGTCACGACGACGCTAAAAGATTCCTATAAGACAGATATTAACGTTCTTTTTTTTAAACAATGTTCCCTCGTGTTCGTTGTAGAAAAAATGTGTCTACGTTCTTTGAACGAGAGACGTTAACGAGAAAAGATTACAATGGTAGCTTCTTAATAGGACCCGACTGACTACTCCTGGCCGCAGGTATCTTCCACTACGCGTGAAACGACGGGGGTTGTTTGTCCTCGATAAATTTTACACGGTTGCGTACGACTTCGCGTTGAACGTTTATTCTAGCCAAATAGTGCGAATTATGTAATTATTGACAAACCTTAAATGGTGCGTCGATTTCGAATTATTGTGATTGATTAAGATTGTACGAACCCTTACATAAAAACAATTTCATAAACTTTACGCCTTTGTAATTATCATTTTTTCTAAAAGTTCATTGCTTCAAATATTGGACACAGCTTTTTATTAGATGTCTTCAATTTTTGGCAGAGATCTTACGGTTCATAGAATCCTAAGGATGTATTGGCTATACAGTCAATCCCAAAAGTTTATGTATTTTAGAAAAACGCATTTTCTATAATTAATAACAAATTCAACATGCTAGGATCATTTAAGTATATAGCCTATACATCCTTAAACTTTTGGGAGAGATCTTACGACTCCTACAACGTTAATGATCGAGGACAGCGAGAAATGTTTGAAGGAAAAGTTGTAATACCCAGAAACAAGATTCTATACAATCCTCATGTATCTTCAATAGTTTACGCGGTATCTTTTTAATACCTCGAAGCTCATGCGGTGCGTGTTCTCGCGAATGCTTCCGGATTATAAACGCAGGTAGAAGGTGTGTTCGATCCCGGTGGATGGAACGAAAAACACGACCGCCCATTGTGAGGGATCGTCGATGATCCTGCGAGGTCGACGTCCAACTCGTAAATCGGTAAAAGATTCCCCCGTACCCTTGATCGGGATGCCGGAATAAGAGCAGGAAGATTCGGTTCGTGACTTTTTCCCAACAGTGCATTTCCTCTTTGTTGATTTCCTCGTCGAGGATATAAACTTGCGCTCACAAATCCAAACGCCACACGTGCGTTGCGTATAAGCCAGGCAGCGATTATAAACAATATTTATAATATTTATAAAATCGTTTATATTATTAATATTATAATATTTATATAATTGATTATAAACAATATTTATAATATTTATAAAATCGTTTATATTATTAATATTATAATATTTATATAATTGATTATAAACAATATTTATAATATTTATAAAATCGTTTATATTATTAATATTATAATATTTATATAATTGATTATAAACAATATTTATAATATTTATAAAATCGTTTATATTATTAATATTATAATATTTATATAATTGATTATAAACAATATTTATAATATTTATAAAATCGTTTATATTATTAATATTATAATATTTATATAATTGATTATAAACAATATTTATAATATTTATAAAATCGTTTATATTATTAATATTATAATATTTATATAATTGATTATAAACAATATTTATAATATTTATAAAATCGTTTATATTATTAATATTATAATATTTATATAATTGATTATAAACAATATTTATAATATTTATAAAATTGTTTATAATTATCGTCACGCAATCTTGTCAGACTCGTCAGCTGAAATAATCATTTGAACGTATCGTTCCTGAAAAGGAAAACAGAGGAACGAGACGCGTTCGGTGAACCGATTTGTTTGTTCGCGATCGATCGAAATCCGCTTAATGCGAAGAGAAGAGAAAAGTTTTCGCGCAGAGGAAGAGGTAAGAGTTTTGAAAACACGTCGAAGGGTCGTTCGAATTTGAAAGGGGTGTGAGGGTCAATAGGGAACGGCATGGGAAAGGTACTAAGAGGGGAAGGGAACGTTGCGTCCCGACGCACGCGACACGAGCTTACTTTTAGTTTCTGCTGGCCAGCGGTGGCCACTAGAAACGACCCCAGGGGTATTAATTTCATTTGATCAAACGTTCCAACGACCCTTCCCGTTTGTTTGCACTCGACGCACACGCGTCCTCGAGTGCCGTTTATACTTCCACGTCCAGGGGTGAGAATTCTCGTGGAAAATTTCAAATTTATTTCGCCTCAGGCACGTATTATCAGTTTACCAGTTCGTTTTAGATATTTATATAAATTTAGATAAATAAGATAAAGGAGGTAGTACCTGGACACTTTTGAACATAAATTTTTCATCATGTTTTTTACTACGAAATTTAAGCATAGTACATGAAAACTTATCATCTTAGCAGATAGCTGGGATCTCATAGTCATATTTAAGAAAAAAAAACCTTCTTTTGTAATATATGTATTAAAATAATCGCATTAAAAAAAAATTGCTGTCAACCGCAGTAGTAGGACACATTTAATCTGAACGAGTGGTGTAGTAGGACAAGTATGGAATCAGAACTGGGACAATATTATTATGACGCCTCTAAGCGAATTGAGAAACAGTTGGATTAAGAGAAAGGGTTGAAAAGTTATGAAAATACACTAAATCATTTATTGTGAAAAATATATCATACGTTTGAATGGGTTTTATAGCAGATCGGAATTTATCCAGGTATTGCAGCGCGATTAATTAGTGAGGGACTAAACCTGGACAGCCACTGCCGTCTTGTCCCACTTGTACGTATTAAGTTTCAAAAGGGATTGTAAACTTGGACAGTAAATTATTAAATACATATCTATTATGTCCAAGTACTGGTTCCAAAATTCGTTTTGTCCCAGTACTA
>NW_017175646.1:155611-157538 GCF_001652005.2 Ceratina calcarata | reverse complement strand
ATTGATTAATTTTTTGCAAAAGAATTTTATTAAATAATTAATTGCAAGAAGAAAAGATATAATTATTTACAAATAAACAAGTCACTTCAAGCTTAAAATATCTATGACACGACTTTGAGGTACAGAATAAGCTGATAAGTGATAAACAAATATTGATATAGCGCAGAAACGACATTACTTCCTTGTGTTCGCTTAATATTTAGTTTTCTTAATTTTCTCCGACTTGGAACTGGCCTCCTCCCTCTCGTTACTCTCCCAGCACCTCTCGAAATCGTTACGAACGTCGATTAACAAACTCTGTCTACACAATTTGGAAATAGTGCTCATGTTCCCCTCTTCGTCCTTTCCACGTATCAGCCGCGCGAACTTAAATTTATTAACGATTTTTGCAAGCGAGCCCAACGGCTGTTGCTGTTTAGAGATCGATCTTGGGAGAGACTCGCAACCGCGACCGCGGTTAGCCTCGGTGAGATGCACGAACGCGTCCGGGTCCAAGTTTATCATTCCAGCGCTGGCCGATTTCACGCGATCGGGTCGAGACGTAGCCACCGTCGAATTCCGCTCGTTTTTCACCTCTACCTGCCGCGCATCGTCGCTGCCGTTTGATGTTTCGGTCTCACCCGAATTAGAAGCGTAACTCGCGTCCGCTGTTATTTTGCTTTCCGATTTCTCTTTTTCTAAAATCGGTTCGTAATAATGATTACACGTTTTCACTCTGGAACTCTCGTCGTTAGGCTCCGACGCGGAATGACAAAGGGGACCGCCTCGGCGAGATAAGAAATCTTGTTTCGCGCGACGCACCCTTAACGAATGCGACTCCACCGGCGAGGTGTCTTCCGAAGTGCTGGTCCGACCGTCCCTTTTCGCCACAGCGTTCGACAAAATTGCCAGTTTGTGAATCAGCTCCGATGATTGCGGGTCGAATTTTGGATAGATCTTTTTCTCCTCGATTTTCAGACTCGGTAAACTCGAACCGAGATTTGAACATCGTTTCCGTTGATCGTTATCCGCTGTTTCCACCGATGCGTTTCCACGTTTCTCTCGGACGAACGATTTAATTTCAGTGGAACGTCGAACGTCGTTATTTGTTTCAAAGGCGACCTCGCCGTTCGATAATTTTCTCGAGTTTTCCACGGATTTACATCGTTCGAATGATCGATTCTCCGACCGTGCCTCCTTCGCTTCTTTCGTCTCCTTAGAGGAAGGACGAAGCAATGGCCATGGCAAGGAAAGCGACATCCTTAACAGTGCGTCCTGTCTGTTTATTTTCGGAGAACCTGATCTCGATTTACTCTTGTTTCTTCTTAACACGTCGTTCTCCGACGTGTTACACTCTTTCCTGGAGTGCTCCTCTTCTGACCGTCGAAAAGGAGAGAATATTATACGTTTCGTCCTGACGAAGACGTTTCGCGTCGGTGAATTTTTCTTCTTCGGTGTTTCTTGTCTCACCGGAGCAGCGGCGACGGAGATTTCCGTACGAGTTTCAGATTCCTTCGGAGTTTTCCCTTTTTCCATGCAACACGCTGTAGGCACGACGATCTTGTTTAACGTTTCCTCGTTGATAACGATCCTCTCGACGCAACGTTCCTCGCGGGAAGGAACGACCGTATAAGCGGTCGTGTGAATCGTAGGCTCGCGACGATATCCGCGAATAATAGAATCTGAATTTAAACTCTTCCCATCGAGTTTTCTCAGTTTTTCGTATTCTTCTTTTGAACGATCGCTTCGTTTCTCGCTTTGAACGATGCTGTCCTTTTCCTCGTTCTTCACTTCGTTCTGAATAAGTTGTTGGTTCCCATCTGAAATCAAATGCAATTTCTGATTCAGGATATGGACAAGAATTAATTTTTAATGTACAAGGTGTCCTTAACACTAGAAAGACTGACTGCTTTTGGGCAATATAGGTATAACACATATATATACATAT
>NW_017175646.1:151468-153222 GCF_001652005.2 Ceratina calcarata | reverse complement strand
TTTCAGTAGAAGGGTCTGCATTCAAGAAAAATGACTCGAGATTTTCAGCTAAGCTTAGGCCTTCTTTTAATTTTTTTAATGTTAAATTATATCTCAGTGGCAACATTGTATCTTTAAGACGGCAAGCCTCGCCGCGACTGTAGAAGTACAGTACTTTACAAAGGTTTTTGCAATTTTCTTATCGTGTTAGAGCGAAGCCGTGTTATCGGATGCCGTATTGTAGGAGGGTTTGCGCAATTTACGAATCGTGTTATAGCGAAACCGTGTTATAAGATGCCGTGTTGAAGGAGGGCTACCTGTATTACATTTTATGCGAAAATCATCTTTAATCCATTTTCGTTGTGAAATACCTTTTATTGAATTCTAATTAATGTTGGAGCTTGATGCTCAGTGGAATAAATCCAACAGGGTAAGCTGTTGTTAACGTGAGTTTTAATATAAGAGAACAGAGAACGTGTTGAACGTCTTGGGTACAGGAGATCAATAATTTAGGAGAAGCAGTATAACAAACAATAAAAGGTCGTTACTAAACGATAGCTATTAAACAAAAGGGTGCTGTCGTCTATAGGCTGGCTGTAGGGTTCTACAATGGGACACGTTAAAACGAACTGTTCCAACAATTATTATATTCTTTTACCTGATTTACAGACAGTCGAGGTTTCCACCGAAGTCTTCGTAAATCCCTCATTATACTGCGTTGCCGATCGGACGTTCATCAAAGAACAATAGCGAGGATCAGCCACGACTACTTCTTCATACTCGTTGTTAAAAATATCATTTTGCGTACCAGCGTCTTCTCCTTTCTCGACGTTCCCGTTCCTCTCCGTGTCTTCCATTGACTTGATCGAATTGCTCGACTTCAAAGAATCTTTATCCAGTTCCAAATCTGTTCTCTGTTTATTCAAGCTCGCGTGGGAGGACGAACGATCCGAATCCGCGTTGCTACAAATCGAACTCCTCTTGTCCCAACGTTTTGCGTTTAATTGTTCTATGACTAGACTGTCTTCACTCGAGAAACTTTTTCTCTGCTTCCATCGAGTTGACTCCGTTCCCCAGTGCTTCGAGTCAGGATTGTCTTCGACTTGGACCAAACAAACCGGCGATGGTTCGTGACTCGATGTGACCGTTCCGAGCGGAACTGCGATGCTCGTCGTTTCGCTCGCTGCGACGGAGTACACAGGCGTTTGATGAGGTTGCACCCTTTCCAAAGGACTCGCGGTTTCTTCGATTACGTCCTCGATGTCGACGATCATCGCTTCCGGTTCGGAATCGTCCATTATGTCCTCTGATGCGTCCCCAGTTTTCCGACGACGATTCACTGAAACTAACATTTTTCCATAATGATATTATTGTTTGTAGCTTTTGTGCATTCGTGTACAGATTTCGTACTCACTAGTAGAGGATGGCGAAGTGTCGAGACGATTAGAATTTTTCACTCTGTTCATCTTATGATCCAATGATTGCAGACTGTTTGCACGACGCGTGAAATATTCGCTTGGACAAGCCGTTGTTGATTTCTCGGCCAGGTTCCCGACCGATTTCGATCTCTTTGTTGAGCATACTTTGAATAATCTCGATTCCTCGTTCCTGTCTTCTGTCAAGAGTATGTCAAATATAAACAGAGAAATCGATCGTTAGAAAGAAAAGATTAGTTATCATTAGGCATGCAGATTTTATGCATTAATAAATGGAATTATAAAAATGAAAAATCTGTATAATTAGATTGAATTCCTTAAAATACGATTTTTCTAGAA
>NW_017175646.1:148197-149519 GCF_001652005.2 Ceratina calcarata | reverse complement strand
TTATGCATTATTATTTGTACATTTGTCCAAAAGCAGTCAAAATTACTTCCTTGGGCAATCTAGTGTTAATTAATTCAGAATTATCATCAATTGCACTTTCTAATTATTATTGTCTTATTAGTTATTATGCTTTGTCATTATTTTTATGTAAAGGTTCACACAATCTTAATTAAATAGAACGTGGAATATGACGCACCTTGGGTACCCTTCGAAGCATTCGTACAATTGTTGAGCATCGCTGTCTCGTCTCCTGTTCGGATCATTGTTAAAAAGTGCGAGTGATTTTTCCAAAGCGAGAAATTCGCTCTCGTCGATCCAAATCGGATGCAATTTTCCCTTTACCGATTGTTTCGTTTCGTTGCTCTGTGCGCCGATGTCGCCCAGCCGTTTCCAGGACTCAATTTTCCGTGCAAATTCTTCGTGCAATTGCGTCTTCCTCTCATCGTTGAGGATCTCCCCACCGAATTCGAAATTAGCGCGGGACGAACCGGTCGTCTCTTTATTATTTCTATAGTCGGTCTTCGACGGGGATCTCCATAATTGCCAATCGGTCAAACGCCGACGACCGATCCTCTGTTGCTCGAACGGCGCGCTTCCTCGACGCATTTTCTTCGCACGCTTCCAATCCTGCAGCTTTTTGCGAAATTCAGGCGTCAGCTTCTCCTCGGGCAGCAGACTGTCCCGGGGAACAGACAGATTGAAGGAGGTCTCCTTTGTACCAGGTCGGGGAGACGAATTTTTCAGTCTCTCCCATTCGATCAGTTTCTGTTCGAATTCCGTTCCGAATGTCTTTTCTCGAAGGGCACGGTAGTCCTGACGCGCGTCGCTTTGCGCGTTCTTTTCCGTGTTCTCATCGCAATTACTGTTCGCCGACGATTCCGGACCTGACGGATCATAGGAGAATAAAATGTGATTCGCATTCAGTATAAAAAATAAAATGTATTCGATAGTACAGATGCAGAGGAACGAAGGTTTGTCCATGAGCCTAACGAAGACGAACTGAGCATAAAACGAGTGACGACGATATAAATGTATAATAACAGCTCGTTAATCCTGCTACGCAAGGTGTGGATATGATCCATGGAAGCACTCATAAGACCTTTCCTGGTTCACGAAAAACAATTATAGGGTTTCCTTTTTCATGCAATTTTTTGCCAAAAGTTTGCTGTTTCGACAATAGGGCGAGTGGATTTTGTCAGTACTCACAAAATGCTGATTAATCGTACTTAACTCGTTAAATATCGAAGTTAGAAGAAAAACAACTTTTATTTAAAATATTTTTCGATATTTTGAGAAAAAAATTTTTTTTTATTTTTCTGAGA
>NW_017175646.1:145056-147596 GCF_001652005.2 Ceratina calcarata | reverse complement strand
TAGCTATTTATTATTAGCATTGTTCTTCCGACGTCTGATTTCATTTTAATTATAGAAACTGCGTTTTTCTAAGGTACATAAGCTTTTAGGATTGACTGTATAGCCAATACGTCCTTAAGCACCGACGACTTCAGTCTCTAAACGCTCTTTACACTTCGAACAGAATCGAGAGCTCTTCTTTTGTCGGACGAAATCGACAGATCGCGATCACCTTCTCTACATATAAAATGTATACCTAACAGTATCATGAATTTGGCATGTTGGTCACAAAATTCATCGTCCCTGTTGCCCGGCAAATACATATACATGCCGTGAAATTTGGTCCCCGTAATCGTCGATGCGACAGCAAGCTGGCATGTAGGGAATCGAAGACTATCACCGAATCGTCATCGTCGAAGTGTGCGGAATCCGCGAGTAGACTCGCTAAATGTCCGCGCAAGAATCCGTGCCCCAGGAAACGGTACCCAAAGCCGGAAGTAAAATCTCTGTACAGTAAATAGACCGCGGATTTTCATGCAAACCGAAGAATTCGTGGTGTCAGTTAAAAAAATCCATTCTAACATTAAAGTAAATTCCATCATAAAAAATCCTTTCTACACACGTGTTCTTGAGAGTCTAGGACCGTCGTATACACGTTAAAGCATTTAAATGCACAGAATGATCAAAAAGTAAACTGTGCCAGGTCCTAGACTCTCGGGAACACGAGTATAATTTTTAATCATATTTTTTATATCCACTTCCAATCTTTTGTGTAATTTGCATAAAATCCGCTGTGTCTAATTAAATTCCACCGAAACCCAAAATCAAGGACACTAATAAATAATTAAATTGCAGTGTCCTTCGAAAAGCGTAGTTGACGTTTACCAAGAAATTTATGAAGACATAACGAATCAAGGAAAACTGATTCTACTAGATTTCCAAAACGAATCTCAGACGATTTTAGACCGATTGAAGGAAGACATAAAAGCATCGAAGAACAGCGAGCAGGCGATATTGCAAGGATATCTACACGACATAAAGAAAACTCTGCAAAAACTGTTGGCGTTGGATCCGACCTGCGGCTCGCAGAAGCGTAAGTCAGCGATGATTCTCAGCGAGCACGTGCGTCAGGCACTCGACAACGTGGAGTACGACGTGGTGCCCAGGGTAGACAGAATCAAAAGCGTGATCCAGAATTTAGAGCGCGACGTACGGTTCAACACCGACCGTGCCAAATCATTGATAGCCTCGTGCCGGAAATGCGGGACTGCCGAAGCTCTGAACAAATGCGTCGAGGAGAACGCGAAATACGCGGGGAAGCTTTTGGAGAAGACGTCGAACAGCGCTAAAACGGCACTGAACAAAATCGACGCGTTGCAGCAGGAAACTTTGAAGCATCACGAGGCGACCATGAAGGGAATCACGGAGATGTATCGAAAAGAGAGCGACACGTTTCTAAAACAATTAGACGATTGCATACGATCCGTTAAATCCGAGAAGAAACGATGATGTGGATATGTAAAAATTGTATAATTTCATTGGTTACCGTCGTGGAACAGCGTTTGCCTCGGTACGATGTTGATCAGGTTCGATGGAACGCTGAGCGTGGAATTTGTCAGGAACGCTCGCCTGACCTTGTTCCATTTCGAGTCTTGCCTTTGCATCTTCGACGACAAAATCACCGATTCCAAGCCGAACGATTGCTAAATCAAGGCAGATAAGAGAACAAGAGTACAGATAACATCGTTTCGCTGATTCGCAAATTCATCACGAATTATCTGTTTCGATTCGAACTTGGATTGTTTAAAATTAAGACACTCTGTATAAGTTTTTTTTCTATGCGTATATTAAAATATTGACCTGGCGTTTGAAATCCTTGTACGGATCGCCGTAGAGTCTTCGTGGCTGCGGGGAGCTTCCGCCGGAAGCGCTCGCGCCGAGTGGAAGCAGCGGCGAATTCGCTTCCGATGAAGACGTATACCTGATGTCATCTTCCTGTGGAGGTATCGTGATCGTCAGGGTCGGGGTCGACCTCTTAGGCGTCGATCCCGCGTCCTTCTCCTCCGATTCGTTCGACAATTCCGTCGTCTCGTCCTTTTCCGACGTGATACGAATCAACGGTCTCCCTTGACTGACCTAATCATCGAAAACATATCGCGTTTTCGAAACATGTACAGCTAGTAACAACGAAATTAAGCCAGCTACGTGCATGTGTTAGTTTCCCTTAGGGGGACAAAATTCAAAACGAGTAATAAATATACATCTTATTTTTTCGATGCTCGATCTAACATCGGTACTGTTGGATTTTATTATAATTTTAACGCGTCGAAATAAAAAGAATTTTAATGTAGGTGGTGGTAATGTGCGTATGTTAACATTATTTTTATTTTGGCGTCAAAATTATGTTAAAATCCAACAATATCAATGCGAGATCGAGCATCGAAAAAATAAGATGTTGACTTATTACTCGTTTTAAATTTTGTCCTCCTAAGGGAGACTAACACATGCATATAGCTGGCTCAGTTTCACTGTTACTAGCTGTGCTATGATTGATTGTATAC
>NW_017175646.1:141839-143820 GCF_001652005.2 Ceratina calcarata | reverse complement strand
AAATTGTTCCATTTTTTGTGTTACGAGCGCCCGGACTATAAACGTGGATCGACGCAACTGTGTACCTCGTTAATAATCGATTCTGTTTGATCTAATCTCGAAGCGTCCTCGACGGTGTCGTCGTCTTTTCTCTTTAAAGGATGATCGTCTAAGTGATTCGAGGCGGTCTTTGGCGAATCTAAAAAAATTTTACGAATCGTCACCGCATGAAATGCAATTGAAAAATCTACGATCGTAAGGAGTATGAATGAAAATCCTACAATCGTAAGATCCATCGTTGGACGACGAAGCGGACGAAGGTCGGCAGGGCAGCGGTAAATTGCAAGGTTCGTTGACGAGAAGAGATGAAGAGCCAATAGCGTTCGATTCTCTGCTTTCATCTGCGATTCGGTGATGTTTGGTGCTCAACGATAGCAAAGGTAGCGTCGTTGTGGTAGCGATCGATGGATCCGCGATCTCCGCGTCGTTCGTGTAAGCCCTCTCCCATTTGAACGCAGCTTTCACCCTCGTCCACTTAGAAACCTTCGGCGGATTCCCGGAAATTTCGTCCAGCGACGTCTGCTTGTCGATGTCAAATTTCTCTCTAGTCGGCCTGGCCGAAGACGACCGAACGTTCCGCTTTTGAAAAGCTTCCCTCGGAGTCGACAGCATCGCGTCCAGCAGCGACTCCGCGAATCCCGTGTCCTCTTCATAGAAATTAATCGCATCTTTGTTACGAGCATACGCGTTCTCCAATTTGTTATTCGCGTTCCTCAGCACTTTCAATCGTTCTAAATTCCTCACGCGTTTGAACAGCCTCGAATTTCGATTCCTCAGCTCGAGAATCTGCTCCGCGAACGCGCACAGACGGTCCAGGTGCTCGAAGGCGTCCTCCACGCAAAGATTCGACGCGGCCGTCGCTGAACTTCTCGACGGACACTCGGGCGTTTGAGAACCGATGTTCGCCAGGTAAGCGATTATGTCTTCGTCCTCGTCGAGGTTCCGACTTTGATTAGGGGAATTCTCCGAACGCCAACGACTCGTCCATGGATCCGGCGGCGGTGCTGGCAATTCTTCCTCCGCTTTCCGTTTGACTCGCGACGCTCTTTGTTCGCGATATCTCACGTTCTTGTCGATCCTCGGACCATCGTGATCGCAGACCCTCTCATTGTCAGCCATTTGCCCGATCTGACGATGAGCCGAGCTCGGGGATCGTCTCTTCACGTGTACTTACTTTCTTCTTTCACGAGTTTGTAAATCGGATCGCCGAATACTCCAGATATATCGGAGTCGTCTAATTTTAGAATACCTTTTTCCATGGATATCGTATGCATACCAACCAACTAGTTGGACTCTGGCGCGTGTGTAGGCGGCTATTTATTTACTTAACTTAAACTCTTGCAGCTTAGCTAGAAAACACTGATGGAAGTGTTTGAAGCCGAGGTGAGTTAGTTTTAACACTATTCGACGCACGTCCACTTAAGAGAACTTGTTCACTCGGTTCATTGAAGCACGGCGCAAGGTCGATTTTTTATTTTGGCACCGATACCGTTACGAAGATGCATGGTAGGAGAGCGGACCTCGCTGCGTCGGAGGTTCTCGCTCGAAATGCATTTTTTACGTTTGGCGGCGTCGGGAGTGCCGCGGAAAAAGCACTCGGGATCGCCGCGGGACGCGGCGATTATTTTCGGGAGGCCAGCATTCGGCATTCGTATTTACATCGTACGCAACGGCGTGTAGGTATATCCGATGGCTTTCCACTACCAAGAGCATGCGCGAGCGATCAAGAGGATGGCCTTCCTGTTCTCGTCGAAAATAGACAGCGAGGAGATCCACGTTAACGTCGCGTGCTTCTGCCGTCCGACTTCTCTTAGTTAGTCCGCGGACCAGTTTTCCTCTTGCGAACGTCTCATCACAGAGGAGGATGGATAATTAAAAAATTAACTTCATATTAAAAATTAGTTTTTTTGTATGAAGTATATTGAAATTCGAGTGAAGAATA
>NW_017175646.1:140930-141666 GCF_001652005.2 Ceratina calcarata | reverse complement strand
GAAACAGAATTGCTCTGTACCTGTGGTATTCATTTAATAGCTATTTGCTTTTTATGAGTATTATAGTCTGAATTCCAATTTTTATGAGTATAATTCTAAATTAGGCAAGAATTCTTGCACCGAGCTAATATTAAATAGTGGTTTACCCATTAAGATTCCTCCCATGGCGAAGATACTTGGAACGCAATGCACGCTTAAATAAATTTTGCTGAAGCCTCCGATCAAATACGGAAGTAGCCTGGATAAACCCATAACTGTGCCTCTGAAAACGTATCACGTTTACTACGTTATATCTGTTATTAATGAACATCGTGCAACGTGATTCACGCTGACGATAAGTGTAACGAATACGAATATTGTATGATTGACCTTACGCCAGTAAAATAATTTTCTAATAATATTATTGTGGCTGTGGTTCGTGCAACCGCGTAAGTCCCGAGTATCACGATGCACAGCAAGATCTGCACCGAAGTGCGAGCTGTGAATAATAAAATAAAGCAGCCTATAGCTCCCGCCGCCGACGAGACCACTGAAAATTTCCGATCATGACGCGTTTAACGTGAGATTGAAAAAAATTTAGAAATATTCGTAGGAGTCAAAATTGAATAACTTGTTTAAGAATGTATAGGCTATATACTTAAGCAATGCTCGCATGTTGAATTTGTTATTATAGATTACTATTACTATTAAAAAACTATTTGTTGAATTTTTTAAATCAATTCACGGATTTTTTGAA
>NW_017175646.1:137458-138651 GCF_001652005.2 Ceratina calcarata | reverse complement strand
TGTACGAATACTTATGAACTTCACTGTACAAAGTGTCTCAGAAAAGGTGTTAGAGCCGAAGGGAAGTGAGTCTGTAATTGTTTCTGAACAACAATTTCCAAAATACAAAGTGAGTTTTAAATTATTAACGAAAAACACTGACCAGTAAGAGCACATGTAGGGCCCGCGCTAAGCCACAGCCGAGCGTCACAATCCCAACCAACCTACCCGCAGCTGGACGTAGACCCTACGCGCCTCTTATTGGCCAGTGCTTCTCGTTAATAATTCAAAAATCATGGCTCACTTTGCATTTTACCAAAGGAAATTCTTGTTCAGAAACATCTCCAGAATCATCCCTTTTCGGCTCTAACACTTTTTCAGGGACACCCTGTGTGTACGTTTATAGGATCGTTTTAAGTACCTAAAAATTTCTTCCTGCTGAAGACATCGACGCCCATGAGCAAGATAAATTCCGCGAGTACATAACTGAGACACAAGTACACAAGCAACTTGAAACGTTCCGTGCCTATTTCTTTACAGTTGCGTAAATATTCCAGCGCCAAACCTTGCATATCCGCGACGCAAGTGGTATTTTTAATCGGAGAGTCGTTTATGTATTGTTGCACGTGAATCAGATGCGTGCACCAGAGCGCAAACCAAGCGTATCTGCGTTTAAGAGAAGCGAACATCGGACTTACGGACAAATGGCAAACAATTGATAGACCGCGGATGTTTACGCGTTTCGCGGAAAGATCCGCGGTCCGACAATTAGTTACCCGGGGTACTGGAGAAAATTGATAAACACCCCTATGAAAGTCTTTGACTTCATATGTTTGACAAACAACTTTTCAACGCGCTTCTGTGACTTCTGGTAGAATTTCTGTACCTCCTTGATCAAGTCCGATTCCAAGGGTTCCTCTTCATCGTCCGCTCGCACGCAGTTATCTAATTGTGCCATTTGTACCTGAAGAATATAATACAATAAGAAGAATGGGGTATAAAAATATTGTCACGATGGAAAGAGCGCCTATTTTAACACTAAACCTGCCAAAGTAATCCAATGACCGCTTTTGAGACTTTAATTATAAACGTTTCTTAATTAATGTAAAGGAGGTAGTACCTGGACACTTTTGAACATAAATTTTTTATAATGTTTTTTCCTACGAAATTTAAGCATAGTACATGAAAACTTATCATCTTAGCAGATAGCTGGG
>NW_017175646.1:129442-135296 GCF_001652005.2 Ceratina calcarata | reverse complement strand
AATGCAAAGTGAGCCATGGTTTTTAAATTACAAAACACTGACCGATGAGAGCATGCGTAGGCCCAACCACGGATAGTTTGGCTTGGCCGTGGCATAGCGCGGGCCCTACACGCGCTCTTATTGGTCAGTATGTTTCGTCAATAATTCAAAAACCCTCAACTCTGCATTTTGGCAAAGGAAATTGTTCAGAAACACTTACAGAATCACTTCTCTTCAGCTCTAACACTTTTTCTGGTATACCCTATATATTGTTTTTACCTATACTGCACGTGCAACCGATCACTGCTAATAAATCCAGGATTACCATGCAACAGCCCCTCCGCTTCTTCGGTAAAAATTCGATTAGATACACCCTTAAAACGACGTTATTGCCAGCTAGTCTAAAATCAGGTGAAATTAGGAGGCACGAGAGGAAGAAATGATCACGGCTTCTGCGAATGCACGTGGGATATTTAAGCAGCATGAATCATAGCAGGAACCAGAAGAAGAGATGCGTTCTTAAGATACTTACCCTACTCCGAGCGCGCACATGGATAGATTTATTACAAAGATGGATTGTGCAAAGGACAAGGTGATGCTGGCGCAAAAGATAAGAATCATAGTGACAGGGATCGCACTCTTTCGTCCATACGCATCAATAAATAATCCGACTACGAACGCTCCTATTGCCATTCCTATACACAATCTTATTTTCATTGTTATATCTTAATGTTAGTTGGTTTAGAAAGTTGGAAATTAGTTTTCTACATACATAAAGTGTCATGTACCTAAAGTCAACGAAGCATACGCGAAAGTCGTTTGCTGCATACTAAGATCTAAGTCGCACACCATAAACGGTACCGCAACTATGATTATTGGGAACATACAGGCTTGAGCGAACGAGCACAAACCGCATAATCCGACGATGAAAAAGTTGTACACTCCCCATCCTGTGATTAAATCAGAAAAATAATTTAAATGGGATATGAACGCGTATGAAACGTTTGTATCATAAACGGGAGAAGCAATGAACCCTTTTATCTGAAGGACTACGTTCTTAAGACTACATACGTATGAAAGACTACGTGCTGGTTACTTCGACATGTAATTAATTGAAAATTGGTAACCTGTTTTAAGTGCAATAGTCTCATAGTTAGGCATCCTATACGGATAAATTTAAATTCACTGATCGAGGTTTTCTAAATAGATCAGTAAAAATCAACGAGAATTACATACATGTTACACTTTAATTAAGTAATTTCAAACTCGAGATCAAAGTTGAATTGCTAACAAAACCTGTCAGCATAACTGATAATCAACTTCAGACTTTTATAATTAGACATAAACTGTCAAACTCCCGACTTTGACGACGGTATATCGATCAGGTCAGCAGATGTCAGATAGAAATATCGTAAAAATAGAATTAGAGTCTTCTATTTAAGAACCTTTCCATCATCGGATATTGTGAGTCGGGAGAAACGGTTAAATAAATAAATAAAAATAGATTTTGGAAAAACGTACAACAGTTTTTAGCGAAAGTATACGATGGAAAGTTTATTCATCTATCAGATACAAAATAAACTGGAAGGTTGTTGTGACAGAAAAATACAGAAAACTTAAGTAATAACTCTGATAAAAGGACACTGGTATTTTCGAGCCGTCGAATCGAAAGGATTTACGAATCCTTGAAGTATTCCTTCGATGCCTGAACATCGGGCTTCATGGTTTTCTTTCCTGGTTTCCAGCCAGCTGGACACACTTCTCCATGTTTGTCAGTGTACTGGAATGCTTGGACCAAACGCAAGGTCTCGTCGACGGACCTGCCAACGGGCAAGTCGTTGATGGTGATCTGACGCAAGATTTGCTTGTCGTCGATGATGAAGAGTCCACGGAATGGAATGCCCGTGTCTTCGTCGAGCACACCGTAGTCGCGTGCGATCTTGCTACTCTTGTCAGCGAGAAGGGGAATGTTCATTTCACCAAGACCGCCCTGCTTACGCGGTGTGTTCACCCATGCCAAATGGCTGAAGTGAGAATCTGTGGACGCGGCGATCAATTTGCAGCCGATCTGCTCGAATTCCTGGGCGCGGTCGGAGAAGGCGATTATTTCGGTTGGACAGACGAACGTGCTGAAAAACGTGAGTTTAATCAGTATACGTGAAAAGACATCGACGATATACAGTGAAAATCGAAGAACTTTCATTCTACAAAATATTAACAATAAATTTTAATTAATTTGTAAGAAAATTTCTCAATGTCCCAGTTTCTATTTAAATATTTTGTAAATCGAGTTTTGGCATTGGAAACTGCAAGTAAAACTGGACGGCTAGCAACTACGTCGCTACGTTACTCGGTTTACAGCATGTCATTATGACCTCTTTTGTTGGAGGTGCAAGGGACAGCAACCACAGTTTTACGACAGCTATATCGGTCCCTTTACTTTACAACCGTACTTCGGGTAGGTAGCCGGTACAGCTTATTTACTTAACGACTTAGACAAAAGGAGTCATAGATTTATTACTATTTTCAGGTCTTATTAGCCTCAGACTGTACATAGGAAATAAAGAGTAAAAAAACTTACAAGTCTAGTGGATAGAAGAACAGCACAACATATTTTCCTTTGAAATCGGAGAGAGAAATCTGTTTGAATTCTCCTTTGACAACAGCGGTGCCCGAGAAAGCTGGAGCATGTTTTTGGATTGCTGGCATGGTTAGGCTTTCGAATTCTATGAACGAGAAAATTAATAAGTTATTCAGGTGGTTTGCTTTAGGCAACTCATCCTGTATAATATTGTATATACAGACAGACAGATTATTATGTATATAAAAATCTGTGTATGGTACTTTTATCTTAACCTACACTTTTCGATCGAAATTATGAAATCATGATTAGCAGAATTTCAGTAGTTCCAAAAAACAATGAATCTCCTATCTTTAACCTTCAACTTATCGCGTTACGTAAAGTAATCCAACTATTGACTATAATCTAACTGATGGAACTATTAAGTACGTGATTTCGTAAAACTTTAAGAATACTCGCTTATCGACTACCTCAAAGACGCTGCTTTAATCTAGCTAGAATAACTACTCATACATGAAAACGGATTAGAAACTTGGGAATCGATAAAGAGAATGGGAACAATAATGATTATTCTCTATATAGCAACAGGCGATATTTGTCAAGGTCGAGTAGTCAAGTATCGCATGATTACAAGAAAACGTTGAAAATTCTAGCAATGCGATCTTTGTCGTAGACCATTAATTCAAATTTTATTGCGAATACGAATCAAGAGTCCAATTAATCATAATGACTATGCGGAAATAAATGTTTCGCAAGAAGAGAATTATTGCACGTTCCTTAAACATGTTACGCATTACATGAAATTTATGAAATGTTTATAATATATCCATTTTTTGAGTTATAACTGCTTTCTGTTTCTAACAAAGAATAAAACTAATGCAAATGAAGCCGAATAGATCTAACATTTGCATTGTCGAGAAACTTCGACAATGAGCAACCGTTTTCCATAAAAAAAAATTTGAAACACAACGATACGACAATATTATACAAGATGACATCGTTCACATGTTTTTCGTGCTCGACTCGAATGTACGTTTGAAACATGTAATCATTCATGTAAAAACCGGTCGCGAATGTTACTTCGAATATCTACTGTAATAAGGAAATAAACGTAACGTTCGTTCGATGATATTGTACACGGACGTTGGTCTAGAATTAAATCGAAATATATAGGGAGATGTCCCTTTCTTTTGTGATAAAACTTACATCTGGTAAGAGAAAAGCGTCCGGCGTACTCTGGCTTCCAACGAAATATGAAATCTGCGACTGCGGTTGTGCAACTACTAGCTACTAACCGATTTCGATAGAATTCGCTTCCATCTAAATCTAAGATCTAACGCGATACAAGCGCCATCTAGAGATCTGCCGAAATTTGCCGTTTATTGCAAAATTTTTATAATTTTTCACGAAATCATTCACGAATTATCATTCACGAAACAAGTGTTTTTAACGAAAACTATTATACATGCCCTTTGCTTTATTTCTATGAGTTGTACATTTTATTCGATTTATTTTACAAAATAAATTTAATAGTTTTTCCTCTTCGTCCTCTACTTAGCCATACGGATTTCAACGAATTTCTATAAAATTAAAGACAATAAGAAAGTATAATTTTCATAGAACTTGCCTCCTTTTTTACCTTCTCGTATGAAGGTTAGTTTTTAACAGATTTTAATACTTTCTTGGAGTCTTTGAAACTGACCGAGTTTCTTCAGCAGCTAGTAATAATGAAATTGAGCCAGTTATGTGCATGTGTTCCCCTAGGGAACAAAATTTAAAACGAATAATGAGCCTACGTCTTGTTTTTTCGATATTCGATCTGGCATCGATACTGTTGGATTTTAATATAATTTTGACGCATCAAAATAAAAACACACAATTTTAACCTACGCACATCACCACCTATTCACATACCTCAAAAGAATTTGGGGTTGCTCGTGGCGCCATCTAGCGTCCACGGCCGCGAAAGTGCTTGGCTCCAGTATTGCTGTACATATTAGGGTCAAGCGGATGTGAAAATTTCGTTTTTCCTCAATAACTCCCGAACGGATGGACGTAGGGGGACCTATGTAAGACCATTTTGTAGGGAACTACGAGATCTACAATTTCTGTTCAAAAAGATTTCGCTAGCCTCAATAGTTAACGAGTTATTTGCAAAAAACTGTTTTTTCGTTTTTCGCCAATAACTTCCAAACGGATGGACTTAGAGGGGCGTGTATGGGACCATTTTGTAGAGAACGACGAGATCTACAATCTCTATATAACAGTTTCTCGCTAGCATCAATAGTTTACGAGTAATTTGCAAAAAACTGTTTTTCGTTTTTTGCAAATAACTCGTTAACTATTGGCACTAGCGAAAAGTTATCATATAGAAATTGTAGATCTCGTCGTCCCCTACAAAATGGTTCTAAATACGCCCTCCTATGTCTATCCGTTTGGGAGTTATTGACGAAAAACAAAAATTGCAGAAATATTGCCGTACATAGTGGAGTCAAGCATGGTTCGAATCCGTGAACGCTAGATGGCGCGACGATGAACTTTTTAGCCAACTTTTAGCACTTTCGCTTTTGACAAGAAATTTCCTTTTTACCTCAATAACTCCCGAACGGTTGGACGTAGGGGGGCGTATTTAGGCTCATTTTGTAGGGGACAACGAGGTCTACAATTTCCGTGTAAAAAGAATTCGCTAGTGCCAATAATTAACGAGTTATAGACGAAAAACGAAAAACAGTTTTTTGCAAATAACTCGTTAACTATTGAGGCTAGCGAAATCTTTTTGCACAGAAATTGTAGATCTCGTAGTTCCCTACAAAATGGTCTTACATAGGTCCCCCTACGTCCATCCGTTCGGGAGTTATTGAGGAAAAACGAAATTTTCACATCCGCTTGATCCTAATATGTACAGCATTATTGGAGCCAAGCACTTTCGCGGCCATGATCGCTAGATGGCGCCACGAGCACCTCCAAACTCGTTGGAGCCAAGCACTTTCGCGTCCATGAACGCTAGATGGCGCCACGAGCAACCCCAAAATCATTTTAAGGGTATACAGGAGCGACGGGCCAACTCCGAATTGATCTTGGAGGCCTCGTGCGGAGAAACTGAGAAACTCCGAGTAAAGGACAGACTGATCCTTGTCTCTCCTGTATTGCTCTGTCCGAATCCGAGCTAAAATTCCTTTTCGGCCGTCTCGTGGCTATCGCGGCAGAACGTAGCAACTTTAGACGGTGCCCGCGCTTAAAAATTTTAACAAATTTTTAAATCTGCCTGAGAAAATGTAGAAAAAAGGATATTTA